>NC_058111.1:1507500-1642500 GCF_914725855.1 Thunnus albacares
AACTCCTGTTCCTCTGTGAGTCAGCTGACTAAAGGGGGTACCCCACGCACGTGTTTTCCCCTCATCGAAGACTCCCCTCGCCGGACGAGACGAGACTTCGCCCGTGTTAATCCGAACACATTCCCGGATCCGAGAGAGACCACTGCTGCAACCGGCGTCCTCAAATTCCCTCGAGACAGAAGAAACGCTTCTTCACCGAGTCGACTCTGCTGTTCTCTCCGCACGCCGCCGAGAGCCAGCTGCCATGTTTTTCGCCGACCGTGAGAGAACGGCCACCGTCTGCATCCGAGCCCAGGACAAAGCCGGACATAACGACGGACTACACACAAACCCTGCTCGCTTTCTGAAGCGACCAAGTAAGAGGCATAAGTCTGGGCAGAGGCAGTGTTAATTGTGTGTTCTTATCAGCATCAGTTGCTGTTGTTTAGCATTTAGCTTTTAGCTTTATTGCTATTGTTTGTTGTGTTGTTGACGGACCGCCGAGTCCATTTTTCCTGTTTTACTCTGAGGAGTTTTTTAAGTTTGCTGCCTGTTTAGTTGTGTTCACCACGCTAGACTGTTTTGTGTTTGTCCCGCTCGGGACTACCGCTGTGTTTGTGCCATCGTGAGTGAGGAAGTAAGTTGCTTTGTCGGTCAGAAACCAGACAACGTGCGTTACAGACTGCCGTCCGTACGCGCACTGTCTGTGGACAAAGGAACAGCTTCTCTTCCTCTCACGATCGCTTTCTCTCCTTCTTCCCTCTCTCTTCTGACTAACACACACACATGCGCGCACACACACATACACGCACCAACATCTTTTGCACATCTGATGGTCAGATAACGTCGGACAAAGCTTCGCTTTGTCTTTCCTTATCCACCATCAGACACGTGTGTTTTTCACAGAAGTGGGTGAGTGCAAGACGCCGTCCACCAGGCGGCGCCGTCTTGCTTCTGTCTAACCAAAACACCGCCACATTTCTGCCATCCGGTTCTCACGGACGTGACTTCCTCCCATAGTCACGTCTGCGTCGCAGACCGACGACGTCATCACGTCAGGCCCCGTTGCCATCTTGTCTTACACGCACACACACACACACACGCACGCACATACACATGCACACACATGCATTCCCCTGCATGTGTCCAACCCTGTACATAGCTGTTTGTGTTTTGTTTGGTAGGATTAGATTTTAGAATAGTTGTTTATTGAATGAAGCATTTGTTAACTTTGTTAATTTTGCTAAGTTTAATAAACACTGTTATATCTTTAAAGAGAAGTTCTTCTGTCATTATTGTGTGTAATATTGTGAAAAGTGGCTGATTGAAGGAGTCAGAGCTCGAATTCACCCTTCTTTGTTCATCCTTGAATGTTGATATCTCTCAGATATTAACATTCTAGGTGAACTCCCATTTATGAGACTACCTTGTTTGGTTATTGGTCCTGGTTTCCGGGTGGTGCCCCGTATTCGTTAATTCATATTAATAATTCTATTAATTGTCATAATTAGTTAATTATCCTTAATAATTATTGCAAACAATCAACTGTGCTCCTCTACAGATCCAACTGTTGGTGCCCGAATTATTGATTAAGGTTAACAAAATCTTATTTTCATAATTCATAATTATGATAATTATGAATTATTGCTAATAACCAAACGCACTACTGCCCGTCCCAACAGTTTTCTAGTTGCTGAAGATTTAACCTGTTATTTCCACTCACAAATTATACTTGTCTGTAGCATATTTGGTAAAACAAATGTAAAAGTCAGATTCTGGTCCACATATGTTGTTTGTGGCTTTGCAGGTTAGTGGTAAACTGGTCACATGATTCCTGAGTGAGTTCAATAATCTGTGTGTTTTCACTGAGATGAGCTCTGAGCTGCTGGAAATCCTCACAGTGTTTGTTCAGTTCACAGCTCTGCACCAATATAAATACTGACTTTCTGATTTTCTCTGCAGGACTCCAGGCTGAAGATAAACACCAACCAACAGGTAAAAAGAGAGAATATATCTCATCTGGTCTGGGAATGCCTCTGATCCCCCAGGAGGAGCTGGAGGACGTTACCTGCACCTCCATCAGGACAATGAATCCACTTTGGTTTATGACCAAATACCCTCAAAGCTAATAACTAATAAAATATGCTAACGTTAGCATTGAAAAGTGAAAATCCAGATTTTGGAAACTCACAAATCACAATTTTATGTCATCACTGTCCGCTGTAGAGTTGCACATCACTAGTTTTTGTGTCTATAATATCTATAAAATGCAACGCATGGCATTGTGGAATTGTTTGCAGAAAGTAGTGCCTTCATGTCATGAACACCACTTTTTTGTTCCATTGTGGAACATCTGAGGGCTCTACATGTTGGATAAATTTACACTCAAATAAAATGGAGGAGGGTAAATTTTGTGCACTTTGTAGTGAAAAGGGAGTCATTTCAGATACACGGTGCTTTTTATTTGGCTAACGTGTCTCCTCGTGTCTCCTTGTGTCTCCTCGTGTCTCCTCGTGTCTCAGCTCCTCACAGCGAGGTTGTGACAGATGTGAAGAAGAGACACGAGGACGGAGAAATTTAATTCATCAAACGAGACGTCCTCGCTCACTGCAGCGTCACTCTGAGGAGACGACGACTACTCATGAAACACATCAATCAACTGATCAATATGTAGAAGTCAGAGATCAATATGTAGAAATGATTATTTAACAGTTTAAACTCTAAAGTTTAAACTTAAAATTCATGTAGAAATGAATTAACACTTTAAACTGTTACTTAATCATTTCTACATATTTATAGCTGGAAGGAAAATACCTGATAACTGCTCCAATATGTTTTATATGATTATAGATCTCCAGCAGCGTCTGTCTGTCACAGAATAAAACACAAATAGACAATTTAAATCTGTTAATTACTGAAAGAACAGAACTGATGTAAAGGAGCAATAAAAACAGCTGCAGCCTGCAGAATATTTCATGTTTAAATAAAATATTGCTTATTTAGTTTGTGACAGTCTGACGTTGTTTTCAGGCTCAGGGTGATTTTATAGGAGACGCAGCTGTGTGACGTCATATTTATAAAATAATAAAGTTACAAGAGTGTTTTTATGATGGATTCATGATTCAGTAAATCTTATTTTATGAATAAATATGATCAGCTGCTGCTGGTGGCGTCATTCCTGCTCCACAGGTCGTTTTCTTGATCTGCTGTATTACAACAACAGCCCGACTGTTTACTGTCCCGTCAGATCAGCTGATTGATCAATAACCAATCATTAAACACATTGATCAAAGGAGTATTTCCATCCACTGAAAAACTTCCACAGAGGATACACCTGTGGTTCCTCGCTCTAAGCTCCTCCAGGAGCCTCCTCGCTCCTCGTCTCCTCTGAGGAGCATTTAAGGGTTTCAGGTCACAGCTGGAGGAAGGAGGAGCGAGGACGCGAGAAAGCATAAATTAGCCAAATGAAAAGCACCCACAGCTTCAGTCTTGCTTCTATATTTGGTCTCTTGTGTATTGTATCCCACAATCCTCTGTTTTCCTCCAGGTTCTCAGTGTGAAAGCACAGCCAAGGCTGACATCGGGCTGGCGTTGGTCTACAGATACCAGAACATCAGCCCTAAAGACTACAGATACATGAAGTCCTTTCTAACTAAGATAGTCAGCTACTTCGACATCGGCCCTGACAAAGTCCAGATCGGTAATATTTTCACTACTTCTACTATTCACACTACTGCTCCTGGTACTATTACTACTACTGTGTGTAAAAAGTACTCAAAATACTAAAATCTTTACATCAAAATGTAAAAAAGCAGCAAAATAGGACATGATAACAAGAGTAGTCAGGGGTATGTCTGATGTGAGGATGAAAGGAGCAGACCAGTGGTTTTACATGTTTAAGTAAAATAACTGTTATCTGCATACAGCCTCCATTACTGCCAGTTATTTCCCAAAACATGCAGACATATTTTAGCTTTGTAATAACTTACAGAAATGAAATGTTCAGGTGATACACCAACCTTCAAATTCAGTGCTTCACCCACCGAAACACACATTTATAACTCATGGTAATTATGATTCAGCTTATAAAACAATCTTTTATCTGGACACTGTTTTCCATGGTGGAGATACTGTACATTCCTTCTGTGTAGGTCCGTGTTGGATCAGTTAGCAGGACAGATGTTCTGACAACTTTGTCTCTCTACTAATACTCTGCTTTTATATGTTTCCAGATTAGCTGCCAGTGATAAAACTGAAAGCATTACAACGTTAAACTGTATTAAAAACTCACTTGAGTTCTGTGTGACAACATTTAGTTCACTGTAAGCAGTGCAGGTGGTGCCTGACTGACATGTTTTTATTGTAGGCAGGGGCGTCGCAGCCGTGGGTGTTACGGGTGTTGTGACACCCGCACTTTCACAGAAACATATTTCCATCCCTCCCACTTTTTCCTGAGGTAGTCATTGATGAAACAAATTGAGGTTCCCATACATGAAAAACCTATTGGTCTAGTTAGATTAATTGAAGAGCCATCCAGCCAATCACAGCCGTTTGACCAACCCACCAGGTCAGGGAAGAGTAAACAGTTGAAGTCCAGTAAAGTTACGTTTGTGCATTCAGCAACGGTGCTTCTGTTACTCGCTGCTGGCTGTGATAACAGATCAGAGAATAACAGATCAGAGGTATGAAACAGATATTTAACTAGTTAGTAATGTAGAATTTTCTTTTGTAACTTTGTCTTGTTATGTGATGTGTCAGCTCAGCAAACATCATTGAACATAAATGAAATAGGCTAACTTATCCTAAATGTAAACCAGGTGGCAAATTTGGTTTTTAGTCACTTCTATTGTCGTGTTTAAATAGTCATAGACAAAGGTGAGCATTCATATTTAAGATGTGTAACATCTGTCTGTCTTATGGCAATGTGTTGCCTGCCTGAACTGACGCCTGCTGATACAAAACCTCCTGGACAACTTTTGGTATTTAATTTCCCAATTAAAGACATTTAAAGGTCCCCTTTGGATTCCTACTAAAAGAGACACTTTTTAAAACAATTGAAGACAGTTTAGGTTGTACTCGTCCATGGACTCAGAAATGACTCTTTACTGATACTGATTTGTTACCAGGGTTCAATTTGTTATGCATCTATAACCATATCCATTTCATTTTAATGGAAGTGTAAGTTTCCTTTAATTTCATGTCTATAAGGTATGTAAGGAAGTAGGATAAAGATGCTCTGTGATTATCTTAAGTATAATAAGGATAACTATGCTCCAGTACAGCAATTCATACAAATAACTGGATGTAAGTAGTAAACTGCTATGAGACCCTAAATAAATTCTGCTGAGTTGTTGCACTCATATGGTCTCAGTAATTATTTGATGGTAAGCTGAGCAGTGGTTACAACTACAGTAGTAGAAGTTGTTTAAATGTGTGACATTCATTTTGATTTGGCATGTTGAGACTGGAACAGGGCTCGAAGGCGGCAGGTTGCTGTGCTCATGTCCCACCTCTAGAACCCCCACACTTTCAAAATCGCTGCTCCAACCCTGATTGTAGGTGTCTGTGCTCGCTGCTGACCGTTCAGTAGCATCAACCTGCATACTAGACTCAACTCAACCCGACTGCTGACTACAAACTAAACTTTCTGCACTAAAATAACTACAAATAACTTTGTTGGCCAGATGAAACTACTCAAAGTTACAAAAACAAAAGAACGTTAAAACTGAAGTTGGCTTCTCATTAAAGTTAAACTCTTCTGCACAAACTGGACAAAAAGAAATAAAACGTTTATTTAAAAGTTGAAGTTTATACTAAGAGATGTGCACCGGCTTTAAAAGGTCCGACGAGGAACAACAAGGAGACGCTGCAGACGTCTTTCTGAGGACAACAGAAAGACAGAAAAAGCTTTAAAAAGAGCAAAGACAAACGGTGTCATCTGGTTGTGTCTGTTTGGGGAAGTTTTGGGATGAAGAATTGATTTTCACGCTGAAACTGAAGATCTGAAGACCTAAGATTGATTCAAACCCACTTTGAGGATTAATTTAAAGTTGAATTAATCACAAACTTCATTATTACCCAAAGACCTGAATGACTTGATAACACATATCACACATTCAACACATTACTCCAACATTCAGAGACAACACACATGTGCAATATAAATCAATCATTTCAATTCCTGGAATAAACAATACTTAATGTAGTTACACAATATAAATACAGATGCAGTCGTCACTGTCTATGTTACCTATTAACATAATACTCACTACTTTTAACTATCAAAATTAATTCTTCATACAAAAGGTTAAACATCCATTAGTTCAGCTTCAATAAAACACACATTTATTTAAACAAACCTACTTTTTGATGTTAACAAAACTCTATTTTATGACCACTGAATATTAATTCCTCACTTATCAAAAATATAAATGTCTAGTACTTAGTAAATATGAGGTTAGAACAGCACAATAAAATAACTGCAGATACATAAACATACATACTGTTTGTTCTACCTCTACTGACCACTGGAGGGTCGTATGATCACACTGTAATTTACAACATTTAACCTATAAATGAATAACTAAGTCAATTTATATCACACAGACTTCAGGGTTAGACTATACTATTGTGAAGCATCTCCAGATCAACAGTTTCCTGCTTACAAAATGATGATATCTTTACTTCACAGTTATTACAAACTTTGGCTTAAACACACTGGATATAATGAACTCAAATTGAGGAATGCAGCATAATTGATGGTTTTGTTCTGGCAAGTGTCCTTATCTTGAGATAGCAGCAGGTTGAGAAGGACAGACAGACGCTTCTTCATCAACTGTGTGTAATGTCTTTACTTAAAGTCCTTTTCAAGGAAGGTTCCTCTTGATGTTTCCTTGAATTTGGGTGAATCCATGAAGAAATGAATATTCCAAAGAGTGTTGTAAATCGGGATCTCAAGAGTTCAGAAAGAGACCCAGTTTGAGTCTGCAGGGTGTCAGTTAATACAAAAAACAACAAAACAAACAAACAAAAACTTGCTTCTATGCACTCTATGCATTGCCTTGGTGCACTGCCTGTTGGCATCGATGTCCTATAGGACTCAAACTTAAGCTTTATGGCACAGATCCTTGCTTGTGTTGTATCAGTCTCAGATGTACGTCGCTTTGGATAAAAGCGTCTGCTAAATGAAAAATATAATGTAATGTAGTTACACATCTTTACCTGGGAGGTGTAAAAGTCAGTTTATCTTGAGGGAAGTTCAAAAACAAAGTTGTCCATTTCCTGACACTCCTTATTTAAGAGGTTAGAAGTCAGTTTACCTTGAAAGGTTCCTGCCAGTAATACAAAGTCTTCTACATTCCTGAGGAGATAGCAAAGAGGACCATCTTGGACCCCTACGAGTCCTTTGGTCCCTCTATATGCAGATTAGTACAGGCATGAGTGTGTGTGAGACATGTGACGTGTGTAGATGAGTGTTGGGGTGATGATGACAACAAGATAATAACCACAACTATAGCAATAAACCAATGCATCTGTTCAAGAACACTCAGTGCAACTATTATTCTCATTCTCATTATTATCATTGTTATTCTCATTATCATTTAAAAACAAAGGCTGAGTCAGTTTTACACATTTCTGTGTTTCCTGCAGGTCTGGTTCAGAACAGTAAAAAGCCAAAGATTGAATGGCAGCTGAACACCCACCAGACCAAACAATCCCTGCTGGAGGCCATAACCCACCTGCCACAGAGAAGAAGAGACATAGGCCCAGGTGATTTAACAACAGGCTGTCTGATCCACACCAGCTTTACACTGTGAGGGACTGAGGCAGAGACTCTGATTAGATCCAAATATATTTACTTTCTGTATTTAGGTCTGTCAGCGGTGGAAAGAGAAGCTGTTAGTGATCCGTATTTTATATCTTAAAGTATTTATAGTAGAATTTATTGTATATATTGAATATATATTTGTGAATGAAATTCACTCCCCTGACAGATCAAGAAAACTGTGTATCTGCTAACAAATAACATCTTCAGAACAGACTTCAGATAAAGTTACTAAACAGTATATTCATTCATACTGATTCCAGAAATAGTAGGTTTACAATAAAAATGAGATGAATGATGATGGTAATTTGTATTATTGTTGCTGTCATAATATTAAAGGAAAATTACAGTTGATTTGAACCTGATGTATTTGCTATAAATGTGGCCGTTGTGTCTCTATGTGTCAGGTTAACTTTGTTCTCTCAGCTGTTATAGAGATTCTGGTGATTCACAAACAGATGTTTATCACACACACAAAGTTTTTTACATGAATCATTTCAAAAGTTTGTTTGTGAGTCTGAATGAAAGTAAACACAGAAACTAGCCGTCTGTAGCAGCATTATGGCTAACTGCATAGAGATCTATATCCAGGCAGCTTGCCCATGAATACCTGGCTGCTGCCTGCAGAGCGGGGCGGGGTTAATGTTTATTATACAACACGTAGTTCTGACCAAGCAATCTGATTGGTCAACTAGACATTTAAAATGCGCTCAAATCAGCATGACAGCACACCTAGCCGTGCTCAAATGAAAAGCCTCATCACTAAAAATATTACTCCGCCATTCATTACGCCGGGGACACACTGGATGCGTGAACCTCAGCAGTGCGTGTGCGTCGCTGAACTGCTGCGTCTCGCACGCTTGCAGCGTCCACACAGGAAGGAGATTCGAGGTCTCGCCTATTTTCTCCGCGTGACGCGCGCAGTTCTCAGCAGAAATAGACAGGGAACACGATAGAAAGATAGGGCTGCCAGTGGCAGAAGCGCCGCAGCAGACACGCTTCCTGTGTGGACGCTGCAAGCGAGACGCAGCAGTTCAGCGACGCACACGCACTGCTCACGCCAGCGCCTCGTTCCTGACCGCATCACTGTCGCGCCAACAATGACAGTAAAGCACCCTTGAGTGTAATATTGTTTAAATCCGAACCCACTGTGATTTGATTGGTTTGAGTGTGGAATGTGGGCGGGGTTAAAGAACACAGTCAATTCATAAATGAAAAGGACCTACCGGTATACGTTACTCAGGCTAATGTCATGAGGGGAACTGCTCCTCTGTAAACTCTCTGTTTCATATTTGAAACATAATGATCACTTTGAAGCATGAGTTGACCAGTTAAACATCCATAATATTCACCTCATAAAATGAGCAAGGTGTTGCTGCTCGTCTTCATGTGGTTCCAGTGATTTTTATCGCTTTGTGGCCGCAACGTAGGCTCGTTGTTACAAGACTATCGACAGTGGTGGAATATAACTAAAGTACATTTACTCAAGTACTGTACTCAAGTACATACTTTACTGGAGTATTTCTATTTTATACAACTTTATACTTCTTCTCCACTACAAGACAGCTATAGTTACTTCTTAGTTATAAATTACTTCTCAGGTTACAATTTTTCAAACTCTTCCTGTCCAGTGAAAACTATGTATCTCCAAATTCTGTGATTCTGAATGTTTGTGATAAACTGAAGGATTAAGTGAGCCTTTATGAGTTGAGAAAATTCTGATTCTACTTCTTAAGCTAAATAAAATATTATTTCATAGTGGTAGTTTATTAAATAGTTTATTGTACTCTTGGATTAGCTGGAAAATGCATTGTCACAAAGCAGAAAACAGGCTGTTTTTCTGAGCTCATGAAAAGTTGACTTTTTAGAGATACGTGGTTCTCACGGGACAGAGACGCTACAAACATATGATGATCTTATAGAATATGATGCATCGCTGTAGATGAAACTACCCAACACTATATAAAGTAGATAAAAAGATCACCTTAAACATCTACAATAGTAAAATGCAGCACACACATGAATGCAGCAGTAATATTAAAAACATCATATATAGTAAAACACTGACAGGGACAATTGTTCTGCAGAATGAATACTTTTATTGTTCATACTTAAAGTAAATTTAGCTGATAACATTCACATACTTTTACTAAAGTAAGGTTTTATTTATTTTATGATGGGGTTGGGTAGTAGTCCTGGGTAAAGAAAGGTTCCTGGTCTTGACTTGAAGAGATGGGAGGATGCGTATGTCAGTGATCAGTGAAGTGAGTTCCACAGTTCGGTGGCATAGAAGAGGGGGGCAGTTATGGAGGACATGAGTTATGATCATCAGATCTGTGCAGGCAGCAAGTAGAGGTGTGAACCGGTTGTAGACGTTTGTCTGGTGAGGGTGTTGCACAGGTGGAAGAAAGATCTTGACCGTCTTGTTGACTCAGAGGTTGCAGGATAGTGATGAAGGACAGACAGCGGTGTTATCGACAGTCAGAGATGGTACCATGTTTCTATAGGTTTGTAAAAGGAACTATTTACATTTACAAGTGTGTAAATCAATGGAGAGGTGCGCTGTAGCCCTGCGGCCCTGCTGGGCTCACAGGGAAGCAGGTGGCTGTGGTCCTTCCATGGAGGGACGCTGTCCATCAACATGTTTAAGTAGCTGTAACTGGTTCACAACACTGACTTCACAGTAGCAGCAGTGAAAATGTGCCGTTGTGCGACATGACTGCACGCACTTCACAATGATGAAATGTGAAAGTGAACAGAAGTGTCAACTTTTCTAAATAACTTCATTTGAACAATATCAAACCATTTTCTAATACATCCAAACTGATATCAGCAGTTACAAAACAAAGCTTTGCTATAAACTACATGAGCTGGTTGCTTATGTCAACATTAATTAATGATGAATTAATTCACTCTGCACAGTTAGATATGTAAACAGTGTTTATTTCTCTACATAACAAGACAGAAAAATCAACATCATGACTTATAATAATAAAAAACAAATGAAGTCATTCATTCTGAAAAACCTGAGTGACATCATTCTGCTTCAAAGATATTACAATGAAACATTCAGCTATGTATCAAATATTATTGAAAATGACTGCAGCTAATTTTTTACCCATGTTGTGCATTAAAAGGTTTTTAATATGTTGTGCATCAAACACATAGCATCTCATTGATAGATTAAATAAATGTGTAAATCACGTTGTGCCCATGTGTCAGGTGTTCCTCTGCTCATCATTCTAAAACTAACACCATGATGCAGTTCACCATAATGCTGCTACAGACGGACAGTTTCTGTGTTTACTATCGTTCAGACTCACTTCATGTGAGAATCCTGTTTATTTGGGAAGCTGTAGGAGTCTCAGCAGCTCACCCTGATCATCATTGATTTGTGTGATAAACGTCTGTTTGTGAATCACCAGAATCTCTAGAACAGCTGAGAGAACAGAGTTAACCTGACACATAGAGACACAATGCTCACATTTATAGCAAATACATCAGCTTCAAATAAACCAGAATTTTACTTTATAATAATGTTATTGTAAAAATCTTATGATCATTAATATTGTGATATAATATTATTGGTATAATGTTACATATCAAAGACTGCTGATGCTGTTATAGTCATTATAATAATTATAATAATACAATAACAGCATTAAAAATCATAATGATGTGAGCGTCTCACAATAGAATTTGAAGCTCTGTGATTGGATGTTTCTGACTGAAATGCATCTTGGGAGTCGTAGTTAACTTCTCTCTTTCAGTTTTTATGTCTACAGGCTTCTAGCTTTGACTTTTTATCAAAGAACCAGATATTTTATTACACAGTTGTTGAAGTGAGGAACTGTCAGTCACCTCACAGTCTATGAGCAAAGTAATGGGACTTTATATCTGGAACAAGGGACACATGAAAGAAAGTCTCTGTACCTTTTAAAACCTCTTTATTCTGTCATACAGGATATGATCTGGGCAGCACCCTAGATAGGCTCTTTAAACCCACAGCAGGAATGCGTGCAGACTCCCAAAGAATTGCTGTCCTGATTACTGATGAAGATTTCTCCTACGGCTTATACAGAGCCTTGCTGCTCCTGAGAGACATCGGCATTAAGATCTACGCTATTGGTGATTGATTTTCTCTCTGCAACTCTGAAATTACATTATTTTATAATGAAAGAATAACATGACATTAACATGAATTAAATATGATATTTTATCACAATGAAAATGTTAGCTAGCAAGACTCTTAAGATGTCTGTATGACTACATTTATATTTTATATCAGTTAATGTCTGACATTATTAAATCAAGTTTTTTAATCGTGGGCTGAAATGAATTAAACCACTTTGCTGCTCAATAGGAGGAAAGTCACACTAAAACTGTGGTATGCTTTAGCAGTGAAATAAAGTTCATATGATTTTAACACTACATTTTTCTCTCAGCTGTAAAGGATGTAAACAAGGGTTGGCTGTGGAACATCGCCTCAGCTCCTAAAGAAACTCACATGTTCAGAGTCAGAGACTCCTCGTTCCTCCTGGATATCGTTGACAACGTCACCATCAACCTCTGTAACAGTGCCATAGGTAGGCAAAGAGTCTGTTATCATCAAACAGCAATACCTGTTAACACCACACTGATCCACTGCTGTCAGAATCAATCTTAAGATATCAAGTTTTAAAAGCTGTTAAACATCACTTAAATGTTGGATTCTTACAGTTAGATATAAAGTTATTCTATTGCTTTTAATCTCTTTTAATCTATTGTGTAAGAAAATCTGAATATTATCAGGTATGATCACAGAGAAAACATCAGAAAATTCATCTATAAAACCAACAATGGACTTTGGTGTCCTATATATTTAATATGAAGCTTTATTTATTCAGAAGTCTCTGAGATTATAGGGGTGAAATCCAGTGTTTTTACATTCTCTTTAGAAAGCCAACCAGGAACAACGTTTTGATGTGTATTTGTGTAGTTGTTAATAATCCATAAACTCCACAGAAGGGCAGAGATCCATTCATCTTTTGACAGTTTATTAACATCCGTTACACAGTTAATACGTTTACACGGTCAAAAACCTTTTTTGTTCCACTCTTAACTTTCTTCTGACTTTCTTCTAACTTCATTGTCGTTTCTTAAAGCAAGCGTTGGCTTTGTAACCTTTTGCACATGTGCAGTAGCCATGTGTCAATATGAGCTCACTAGTCAAACAAATTACTCATTTCAATAAACAATTAACATAATTAACATAGTAATAAATAAATGCAATAATATTCAATATAACAAAAGTCAATTCTACTTACAGAGATCAAGATCCGTTTTGCAAGAGAGACCTGAGAACAGGTTACATATACACAGGATCACAATAAGACGGTTCATTAACATCACAGTCACAAAACACCATCATACATACTGACAGACACACTACTTAAAACAATCACACATTTAGAGAATAGCAGCTAGTAAAACCTTTAAGTCCCTCAGAGGAACACGTTTCTCTAGCTGTGTTGCAGTTCATTCCAGTAGTGAAGAAACTGGAAACCAGTCTTACCCAGTTCAGAGTTTGTATGAAGAACTTTTAAAGCCAACCTGCTCTGTGATCTGGTGTCATGGTTATCAGCTCAGAGTTCAATTAAAGATGTTAAATAACTCGACAACTTAGATAGCAAGGCCTTATAAATGAAGACACAGGTCTGCTGGTGCCTTCTAGATGCCAGTAACAACCATCCTTTTATTCTTTTTCTTTTCTTTCTTTATTAGGATCCCCATTAGCACCAGCATAAGCTATTCTTCCCGGGGTCCACCACACATACACACTCATACACATTATAGGCACATAAACTGCTGCATTTGATACTGTTGACCACATTATTCTGCTGGACAGACTTGAACACTGGTTCAGTCTTTCTGGCACAGTTCTTAAATGGTTCAGGTCTGACTTAACTGGTCGACAATTCTTTGTGTCCGTGGACGACCGCTCCTCTGATAAAATAGACAACTTAGATAGCAAGACCTTATAAATGAAGACATGTCTGCTGGTGCCTTCTAGATGCCAGTGACAACCACTCCTCTGGTAAAATAGACCTGACATGTGGTGTCCCACAGGGCTTTATCTTGGGCCCAATTCTTTTCAGTCTGTATATGTTTCCATTCGGCAATATTATAAGAAATCACAACATCAATTTCCATAATTACACAGATGATTCCCAGCCATCTCTGTGAGTTCAAATGACTACAGTTCTATTAAGGACTTGATTGCATCACTGACATAGGTCAGTGGATGACTCAGAACTTCTTAAAGTTGAATCAAGACAAAACTGAGATCCTTGTTATTGGAGGTTGAAAACAGGTTGAAAACCTCAGTGTTATCACAGACTCTGAATGTCACATTAGAAACATGACTAAAGTGTCCTTCTATCATTTGAGGAATATTGCCAGAGTCAGACCGTTTCTCTTCCAGATAGATACAGAAAAGTTAACACATGCTTTTATCTCCAGCAGGTTGGACTATTGTAACGCTCTTCTGTCTGGTGTGTCTAAAAGACCTATTGGTCAGTTACAGCTCGCACAGAACGCAGCTGCATGTGCAGCGGTGCCAGAATGAGTTTTGAAGTGGGAGGACATCCAGCTATAGATAACATAATAGTCATCATTTAGGCCATAACTCTAATGTAACCTATCTCACCTGGTAAATGCTCACATAGTTTAGTAATTAATGTTACACAACAGCGTTGCACTGCAATGTCTCTGGAGAATAAAACATGAGACGCTACTTTTGCTGAAAAGAAAGTTGTAAAAGAGGCTATGATGAGCCCCGCTAACCCGACGTCTCCTTCATAAAAAGGCAGAATATCGAGTTATAACCGACCAGTCTGATGTGTGTAGAGGTGTGTGGTTCTTCTGCAGAAGCCTGAGGCCAGATGCATAAAACTCTGTGTTGATCCATGACTAAAACTGTGTGTACGCACAAAGCCAGAAATATGCAGACACATTCTTCTCATCAGATTTATAAGGCTGAGTGTTCGCATGGTTCTGTTTTATAAATCTCAGTCATTGTGGAACTGGGCAGATGTGCACGAGCCTCATTTCCACTCCCACAATGAGCCAAAAATGGATGAAGACACACACTGAACCAGCTGTTTTCATATCAACATGATGCCTGCTCCACCAGTCTGTACAGCTGAACAAACTGGAAATAAAAAGTGCACTTTAGGTTCTCCAACAGTGGAACAGCTGTCATTATGCGCAACCATTACGCAGCTGTGCAGCTCTTTATAGCGTCCATATCATTAATTCATCACATGGACTGTAAGCCAACGTCAGCACTGATATCTCAGAAATGTCATCATATTTTACAAACCAACTTTACAAGATGTGACACAACTAAGGATAAAATAAAAAGAATATTAACAGCAAAATAAAATGTTGAATCTTATGTAAATTCAAAGAATGATACAATTAATCACACAAAGTAGTTAATCAATGTTACCTTAATAAAGGCGCATTTTACAAATCTGTGTGTAAACACAAAAACAATCAGACAATCAGTGCAGCTGGTTATCAACATAAACCATGTTTTACTAAAAGATTCTGTCTCAGCTTATATTTCATCTCCACCTCATCACATCAGCCTCAGATCGCTTTAGAAAAACATATACGTCAGGTCTGAGGAATGTGTGAGTTACGCACATTCTGCTTTCATAAATACCAGTTTATGTGTGGGGAATGGCGTATGCATCATTTATGCATCTGGCCCCAGGTGTCGTTACAGCAGATCTAATGAAGGTAAACACAGTGAATGAATGTGCGTAACAACAATGCGCTCTGTCACAGCGTCTCACAGGCTGCAGATTTATTAACATATCTGTCCTGCTGTCTTCAGATGCTGCAGGGATTTAATGAACTGGAGGAGAAGTGTTTCATACAGTATAAACAGCTGTGGACAGCAGATACTGTAAGAATCACTCACATTCATTTATAGATCAGTACAGATGCTTTAACCACATTAAATCTTATTTTCTGTGCTGATTTTGGTCGGAGAGTGTTTAATTGAATAACTTATTTATATTTGGAGCATTAATCTGTTATTGCAGCACATTTACAGCAAGTATTTAGTTTGCTCTTGTTGATAAAATCAAGAAGTGGCAGCAGAGTGACTTTGCTCCTGAAACATACGTGGTTCTCAGACGTCTAAGACCCATTTTCCACCAAAACACCAACAACTCGCTTTGTGCTGCCTATTTGAACAGTTCACTGTGCATGCAGCGCTGGCCACCACAACACCGCACAGATGGGCAAAGCAAATTTCAAGGAAAATACCAAACTGTCTGTGCTGCCTGCGCTCGTCATTGCACTATCATGAAAAATAGGCTCAATGTTGTATTTTGTAGTCAGATTATTTAAACTAGTCTTAACTGGCAGCCATAATAGACTACTCACAGTCCCCCGTGCTCTGATTATGATTGGACTTAAAGATCCAACATGTTAGAGTAGGCTTAGACATTATCACTGTGACCGTAATACCTGGCTTAGACATTACCACTTTATTACCATGACACCTGAAAGTGGGGGGACAAAAAGTCTCGCTGTCCCCCCTATTCCAGCACCAGTGACCTGCAGCTTCTCTTTAAGTGCACAGTGCAACATATTCCAGTCGATGTTTAAACCTCCTAAAAAATAAATCTCATTATCAAGATCACACACTTTATCTAACATTTCACACAATTTATCCAAATACATGAACTTTTCATTTGGAGGTCTGTAGGAAGATCCTGCCAGCAGAGGTTTCCAATGTGATCAATTCATTTGCAACCAGAGAATTTCGATATCAGCAGGCATTAAATCATATCTCACTTTGGCTGCTATTTTGAATATATACTGCTACACCCCACATGCACAATGAATACCACATGAAAATATTTGTTATCTCAGTCACTTTGTTTCTTAGGCTGCAGATATTTATGTGAGCCAATTTTAGCCCTTTCCTTAATAACTTAGTTGAAATTAAGATGGTGACTTGAATTGTATTGTCAGTTTGGCTCATGTCCCATCTGCTAACATCGAGGGGGCAGGACTTATGACCTATACTACAGCCAGCCACCAAAGGGCCATCAAGATGTTATGGCTTCATTTTTGGGCAGCTGTCATGACATCCATCTTTTATATACAGTCAGTGGTTGTTACCTTCAACTTCAGAGAAAGCTTTATTGGTATGAATGTTGCAGATAAATATTCCCAAAACTAATGATGGTTCTCTCTCTCCAGACTCTGTCAGGCTGGTGAATGGGACTAGTCTGTGTTCAGGCAGACTGGAGGTGAAGTCTGAGCAGTCGTGGTCCTCAGTGTGTGAAGCTGACTTTGACCAGCAGGATGCAGAGGTGGTCTGTAGGGAGCTCAGCTGTGGGGCTCCTTCAGTCCTCCAGGGGGCGCTCTATGGAGAAGTGGAGGCTCCAATGTGGACCAAAGAGTTCCAGTGTGGAGGCCGTGAGTCTGCTCTCCTGGACTGTGGAAGATCAGACTCAGCTAGAAGCACCTGCTCACCTGGCAAAGCTGTTGGACTCACCTGCTCAGGTAGAAGAGGAGCTGCAGCTTTGATTTGGCTTCATTTCTGTTCTAATGAAACTCACTTTATTCTTTTACTGATAACTCTCTTGTTTCTGTTCAGAGCCTGTCAGGTTGGTGGGAGGAGCCAGTCGCTGTGCAGGTACACTGGAGGTGAAACAGGGAAAGTGGAGAGCAGTGGATGAGTCTGACTGGACCATGAAGGAAGCAGCTGTAATCTGCAGAGTTCTGGACTGTGGCTCTGCTGTTTCATCAGGAAACAGAAATGAGCCCTCAGACAGATCTGTATGGAGCATCAATCGTGACTGTGTTCAGTCTGGATCTTCACTGAGGGACTGTGTATCATCATCGCTCTATTCCTCTTCCTACATCATGGAGCTCACCTGCTCAGGTAAGTCCATCAGTGACATCATCTATGACAGTAATATTATCGCTTGTGTTTTCTTTTTAATTCAGTAGGTGGACAGCAGATTTGTTCAAAAATAGTATGTGTGGTCTTATTCTATGTATTAATCTAAAACAGAGCATTTTCTGTTTGCCTTGTAAAAGGAACAGATTTTATTTTTGCTTTATAAACTGCACTATGTGGTCATGTGCTGTGCCTTTTCATTGTAGGTCCATAGTCTACTGTCTGATACTGATAGGGATGTGCAGACGCTCCAGTATTTTCTATTTGTATTTGTTGAGGCAGCAAAATTATTTGTATTTGTAACTGAATAAAGGTGGAGAGAAGCTACTAATGTGCTTCCACAGTAAGTGATTATTTCCTTTAGTCTGTTGAATAATATCAATGAAAAAGTTAGCTTTAGCCTTCCTAAGTTCATTTACTACTCTGTTACGGTGGTTTTTAAAGAGACGCATATCTGTATCAAGACCAGATTTCAACAACTTTTTGAGCAGATAGTCTCTATTCTTCATCAGAGTCCAGATATGTTCTGTCAACCAGGAAAGGTTTGCCTCTTTGTGTCTGTTACATGATTTCTTAATAATAATAATAATAATAATAATAATAATAATAATAATAATAACAAATATGTCCTTATTATGGATGCCACGGTGAGGAAATTTTCCCACCGACTAATAAACTTGTGACAACACCAGTGTTACCAGTTACACCGGACATTCTACAAAATAAGATATTTGTCAGTGACGCTCATCTATAGAGCGCTTACTTTGATCTTTAACATTAGATTTTTAGTTTAGCTTAATACTTTACAAATTAGAGATTTTTAAATTGATGACTGTGGGCGCTGACACATGGAAATTAAATAAATCGGCTTGTCTCTATAGAAAAAAGCTAAACTACGGTATGGGCAGTGGGCAAGTCATGTAATCGGTGTATGTCCCAACACCGTGTAACACCGCTAACATCGACCACCGTGGCAAGCCTAGTCCTTAGCATTATTAACAATATCTATAACACTCTAACAGAACATCAGTTTCTTCAGTGTTAGTTAACCTATTCCAATCTGATCTGTCTCCAGCTTTTCATCTTTATCTGTTTACACTTTATGTGGTTCTGAACGTGTCATTTTACCAACAAAGTGAAATTCAGATTTATAGCATTGTTCTATTGTGACAACAGATTTATGTTCTCATCAAAAACTGACAACATATCACATGATTACACGTGTTTCCTGTGTATTTTCTTAGTATACAGAAATATATAAAGTAGCACAAAGCTTATAATGTGAAACAGGAACAGATCAGTGCTGAATACTAGAAAGACTGAACACTAAAAACATTCACAGATCTAAAAGTGTGGGTTCACAAAAGTATTAATGCACGTATCAAATCTATGACTTACACAATCTGATCTATATGCACGACATACAAAATATAGTCTACAAAGCTGACATGTTAACACTTGTTATTCTAGTAACTTTAAGCTTATTACTCAATATACGACTCAGCTTAAAAACAAACTAAAGAAACTGTCACAACAAGCAGCCAGACCTCCTGCACACTCATTCACTAATCACACAACATCAACAGGTGACTGAACAACCACTCAATTAAAAACTGGATCAATTCCACATGAATGAGTGAGTCCAGACATCTGTAACTTCAACAAGCAAACTACCCACAACACATTATATATATATCTCTGCTGCATTCTTGTTAAGGAGATAAATTCACACAACAGCCACACAGAGACATTTAACCATCAGAGATGAAATTAGCGACCAAAGAGACAGAGAGAGAGAAGCTGTATCTGACTCACGTTATCTGATGTCTTCTTCTTTCTATCATGGAGATGAAGTATTCATGTCATAACATCATTTGTGACTGTTGATCATCTTGTTTGTTAGTTAACAGAACTTTATGGCTGCTGCTTAACCAGTCTGATATCATTAGCATTAATGACAAACAAGCTAACTCTCCTAGTTGTTTCTCCGGTTGCTTCTCTCTCCAGCCTCCCTGGCGGTGTCCTGCTGTCGCTGCGCTGCACAGTCCAGATAATTTCTCCCGTTAGCTTAACAACAGTCCTTAACAGTCCTTCCATGGATGTATAAAGAGTCCTTCAGGCTGCTACAACAAGCTAACTGTTGTGTTGGCTAATGCAAGGCGCTATCTACTGCTGCTACTCTGCCTTACAGTGGAGAGAATTGAAGATTAAATCTGGAAACTATCATTGGACCAACTCTGTGTCAGTATTGTATTCTGGTTGTTGATTGGTTAGGGAGGACAGCCTCCCTTGGAGCATCATTTTACGTGTCTTGGCCAATCACAGATTAGCATGAAAAAAAAGAAGTACATTAAATCGATGTAAGAGATCCCGCCCTGCGGAGGACAGCAGGCACCCGTCCTACTCTGTCCTACTTTTGGATACAGTGGAAAAGGAACTGAAAAAGCTGAAGAGTTGGTTTGATACAAATAAACTTACACTAAATTTAGGTAAAATGAAATTCATAATCTTTAGTAATCGTTCAAATAACTCAAATAAGAAACTCACGATAAATGACGTAGAAATCGAAAGAGTGACTGAAATTAAATTTCTTGGTATGATAATCAATAAATTATGCTGGAAGCCACATATAAATGATATTAATGTTAAAATATCAAAATCAATTGCAATACTATATAAAGCCAAAGATCTTCTAAATCAAGCTTCATTACACACCTGATACTGTTCCTTTATACTCCAATATACAACTTACTGTGTAGAGAAATACATATAAAACAAACATTAATCAAATCTTCATCCTGAAGAATCATAAACAAAACTACTTATAGAGAACCAACAAATGCACTCTTTATTAAATTAAAAACACTAAAATTCAAATATCTGTTTGACTTCTAAACTACCCAAATCATGTACACAGTAAAAAATCAATAATTAACTAAAAATATCCAAAGGTTGTTTCAAATGAGAGAACGTAAACATGACCCGAGAGAAACTTCTATGTTGAAAAAGCATTTAGTCAGAACAAATGCAAAATATCATTGTGTCACAATCAAAGGAGTTAATGTATGGAACAACTGTGGTGAAGAAATGAAAACATGCGGAACACTAAACAAATTTAAAAGACTTTTTAAAAATATTGTATTGAACAGATATGGGTTGGACATGTGACGTTTTGTTTCCAACCTGATTGATTTGTTCTTGTGTTGTTTCAGTGTTTGGTTTGTAATGATTCTGACTGTTCTGTTCTTGTTCTGTCTGAATTTTTGGTTTTTATTTGATCTGATAGAGATGGGTATCATGGACAAAAAGGGGGAGGGAGGTGTAGGACTAGAAAACTTCTTCCTTCCTTTTCAAACATGGAATGCCTTATTTGAATTGTTAACTGGGATTTTGATATATATGTTTGCTTTGTCTTTGGAGGGTCTCCACGCCAAAAGATTAAAACAATGTGTCTTTGCATTCTCCAGACAACAAGTCTTTAAACAGTTACTGGGAGCTAACTAATGTTAATATAAAAGCATAAAACAGAAAAGCTACTAGCACACCACACCTGCTGCACCTGCCTGCCACCATCTTGTCTGCACCTCAATACTATGGACCAAGTTCTTCTTGGGCTTCCCTTCACTTACTGTTACATGGATGATATCCTCATAAGTGGGTCAGATGAGGAGACCCACCTAAGAACCCTGTATGTGGTCCTGGGAAGGCTGGAGGAGTATGGCCTGCATGTCAAACAGGAGTCAGTGTACCTGGATCACATTATTGATGCTGCTGGGTTCCACAAATCACCAGAGAGGGAACGCACTACTGTGGCTGCTGCTGTACCCACTTACTTCAGCCAACTACGTTCTTTGCACAGAATGATCAATTATTATGGATGGTTCATTTTAACCATCCTGAAATATCACTGCTGCATAAGGGAGAAAAATGGCAGTGGACTACAGCTTTCCCAAAAGCAAAGGAGCTTCTAGTATCTCACAAGGTGCTGACACACTACAATGCTGAGCCGCCCCTCCGTCTCACCTGTGACACCTCACCCTACCGGGTAGGTGATGCACTCTCACACAGTATGCCTGAGAGCGAGGAAAAGCCCATCGCCTACACTTCAAGAACGCTCAGCAAGGCAGAATAGAACTACACCCAGACTGAGAGGAGGCACTGGCAGTAGTCTTAGTACACAAGTTTCACCAGTATCTCTATGGTAACAAGTTCACACTGCTCACTGATCATCACCTGCTGACCTCCATTCTGAGTCCACAGAAAAGTACACCATCTATGGTGGCAGCCCGAATGCAGCATTGGGCGCTCCTCCTGTCAGCACATGACTACACCATCGAGTACTGGAGGGCAGCATTACAGGCTAATGCAGATGGACTTTCTCAGCTACCACTTCCCCACACTTATGAAGAGAAAGAGGACACTGTAGATGTGTTCTACATGTCCCAGTTGGACACACTACCAATCAGTAGCACTGAGATCAGACGCAACATCATGTCTGACCCCATTCTGTCTTGTGTCCTGGAGATGGTCACTGCTGGTCGGTTTCCAACTATAAAAGACTCTGGTGGTGAGCTGTCACCCTTTCTGGTTCATCAGCATGACCTCACTGTACAGCCAGGATACCTCTTGTGAGGTATACAAGTGATGTTGCCACCCAAACTACGCCCCCATGTTTTGAGGGAGCTTCACACAGCACACCCAGGTGTACTGAGGATGAAGAGTTTGGCTTGGAGTTACATCTGGTGGCCAGGCAGTGACTCCCAGACAGAACTCCAGGCCAAATCCTGCCACTCCTGCCACCGGGTCCAAGAAAAGACCAGGTGTTGCACCTCTACAACCTTGGATGTGGCCTTCCAGTCCATGGGAAAGGATTCACATGGATTTTGCAGGCCCATCTGAGGGGCACACATACCTGGTGGCTGTGGATGCACATTCCTAATGGCCTGAGGCACTGATCCCAGGATTCCCAGCAATAACGCCACCAAAAACACTCCAAGGCCAGAAACTTTGATGTCGGAGAGCCTGTCCTTGTTTGTGACTACTGAAAGGGGGAAAAGTGAACACAAGGTGTTGTAATGGCACAAACTGTACCAGTGTCATACAAGATAAATGTAGGAACACAAGGAGTAAAGAAACACCATGTGGACCAGATGTTGGCACGTTCAGAGCAACCACATCAGGAGACTGTAGGCTCTGAAGTGCATCCTCTCATCCTATTGTAGTACTATACCTCACCCTGGTACTACCCCTGAAACACTCCACTCCACTGAACCACCCAATGCTGGAGATATTCAAGTATCAGAGACTAATAGACA
This sequence comes from Thunnus albacares, assembly GCF_914725855.1. Classification (NCBI taxonomy): domain Eukaryota; kingdom Metazoa; phylum Chordata; class Actinopteri; order Scombriformes; family Scombridae; genus Thunnus; species Thunnus albacares. The sequence goes on from NC_058111.1 coordinate 1,530,593, forward strand.
CTATCCCTTGAGGATGATGAAACCACCTGAATGTTAACAAGCTGAGTGAAAGGACTGAAAGAGTTGTGCAGCGACATAAGAGACTGTATTTAGTTCTAAGAGAAAAGGCTTCCAACATACAAACAATATACTGGAAAGAAATGAAACTCCCATTCCTTACTTTATGTTAAAGAAAAAGTATTTTGGTTTAATTCTAACAACATATTAAAGTTGGGAGGAGATGTTATATATCTAATGATTAATGTCCAGATGTTATTTGGCGTGGTGAACACATTGACGTTCTAAGCCTTTATATGTCGGTATGTACCAGTGAACTACTTTTCCCCACAGTAAAAATTCTGAGTGGGGATGAAGCTAACATGTCCATGTGTGTGTCAAGATCATTTAAACATAGACATATAAGTGAGCAACAAAACAAATAACAAAACCGTCACATGACAGCAGGGCGGGGCTTATGGGCTCTGACTTGCTGAGTGGGACAAAGGCACACACCCCGCTCAGTTAAACTATCCGAGAAAGAAGAAGGAGCGCACACAGGAGAAAAAAAACAGAGGTGGAGACATTAAAACTATCCAACAGGAGCACAAACACATTTGATTGGCAGGAGAATCAACCAATGGAAGGCCATAAACTGCTTATATGGTTCAACCTCTGTTTAGTCTCACTGGTGAAGTTTCCGTCTGAATTTAAACCATTTAATTTATCAAGTCCATATCATTTTAATTGATATGACTGTTAATTGATACATATATATGCGGTTCTGGAGAAATAAGCAATCAGCCTGTTCCAGACAGGTACATTTTGAACGGGCACTACACTAGTACAGAATACATAACCTCACAAAATTATCTTTGTTAAAGTAAATACATTTACGCTACATTAATGGAGCTACAAATAAAGATAAATTAGTGTTACATCCCCAAAATTAATCCACAGTATGAGGAGAGTAACATATAGAATCAACCCGGGGACAAAGAAACAAAGAAACTGAAGTATATTCAACAAATCAATAATTTATTAACAATGTGAATAAAATGTACAAAAGCATACAAAACGATAACTGAAATATACTTTCTAAAAGGAAGAAAGATTGATTAGATAAGTATTATAAATAACAATTTAACTTTTAATTTTTAAATGAAAAGAGCTAAACACAAGACTGAATACACTCCCTCTGAAAGGGAGGTTGAGTTATCGACCCCAGTGCACCACAACTCAAGTACTGAAAGGTTTGCAACCAGCACACAGCACATAAAGCTGCCGACTGGCTCACTGAGCCTGTCTGCTCATCTCTCCTGGTCTTCATCTTCCATCCAGAAAAAAAACATACACCACACTACAACAGTAACAGTTAGCTTACAGCACAATAGTGAGCTAAATCTAACACCATGTTAATGTTTTTGAGTTGCCAATATGACCTTAATTCTGTCACTTTGATATCATCTGTTCTGGGTTCATACAGATTAATACATCAGATGTTGAAGAAGTTATTTTAACTGGTTCTGTGAAGCCATCAGTGTGAAGTCTGTAGTCAGTCTAGATCTCCTCACTAGCAGCTTTATAGCTGTCGACTGTCACATGATTGAACAGCCAATTAGATTTGCTGTAGCAGCTCCAAAGAAGCTGCTTGGTCACAATTTGAATTTCCTGCTCTTTCCCTCTATAGAACCTCAGTGAACTAAACCATTTTACCAAACATCACCACTCAGTAAACCTGTCAGAAGTGTGTGTGTGAGTTTTCTTACCTCACAGTGTGTGAAAGTGAGCTTGCAAACCTGCAGCTGGATGTGTTACAGGTACTGGGCTGCAGCACCCATAAGCAGTTATATGTATCCTCAAATACAGGAAACAAACCTGAGACAGAGACATGGCTTGCTGTTGCTGAATCATCTACAGTTGTTTATTTACATCTCAGTAACATCTCATTCACTGTATACTGTGCATTGCCCTTTTGTTCTCATTTAACCAGTATTTACTATTATTCATTGTCTCTCTTGACATATTTTCCATGTTCATAAAACATGTACAAAAATGAAATGTCAGACCCAGTACAAACACATTTTGTCTTTGTGTCACTTTCATATCTCTTCATTCATATTTCCAAATAAGTTTTGCTATAGTTGCATCATAAATGCACTGACACACAGATACTACCAAGTATCACCTGGACTTGCACATAACAGTACTCATAACTGCACATCTTTAGAAATGTCTACACTTATACATATAAATATTATACAATTTAAACATGACAAGTCATTTATGGAGCAAACCAGTATGTAAAATTAACCAAAATATTGGAGACATGTGGCCCAAACTAACACTTTAAGATTGGCATGTCCACTAACAGACAGACGTGTGCACCTGCCGCCATTTTTGTTACTCTCAGCGGCCACTTTTGTAAAAGTGAGACAAACAAACTCTTTCACCTCCCGTTTTACTCTTATACTTCAACTGAAATTATCTCTCAGCATTAGCTGATCAAATACAGCAGTTTCTGTGAGTTTTTGACACATTAATAACCTGAAATACAGGAAAGAATGGTGAGACAGAGACGTGGCTTGCCATTGCTGAATCATCTACAGTTGTGAGGAGAAGCTCAATGCTCCTGACTACAGTCACTGGGGCAAACCACGGTGTCACACTGCCACCTGTTGTCGAAAAACTGCTACAGCAGACCAGTTATTCTGGTTTAAAACCAGTTTACTCGTATAAAAAAATGAAATGCAGATACTCTCTCAAACACACTAAAACCAAACAATTACATTTACCCAAATGTGATCACACTTTAGTGAGCGTCACAGATGCTCAGACTTAAAACACAAAGTTTGCAGGAAACCTAAAAGTTTATAATACTAAGATTACAGGTACAAACCCCTGTTCTCAAGCACACCTTTTTACATGATATAATATTCCATAATCCCTGTGGATGGTGGGTCCACAGAGCGACTCCATGTTGCTTCTTCAGGCTGTGTCTGACCAGGCTCCATGAGCCAAGACCCGACCACCAGAGACTCCTCAGCCGGGCTCCAGGAGGAGACCTCCTGAGATGTATTATATTTCTGTTTGTAATGAGATGAATTATATTTGTTATAGTATATAAGGTGGTAAATAAATATCAGTATTACGTTTTAAATCCTCTCTCACTCCAGACTCTGTCAGGCTGGTGAATGGGACTAGTCTGTGTTCAGGCAGACTGGAGGTGAAGTCTGAGCAGTCGTGGTCCTCAGTGTGTGAAGCTGACTTTGACCAGCAGGATGCAGAGGTGGTCTGTAGGGAGCTCGGCTGTGGGGCTCCTTCAGTCCTCCAGGGGGCGCTCTATGGAGAAGTGGAGGCTCCAATGTGGACCAAAGAGTTCCAGTGTGGAGGCCATGAGTCTGCTCTCCTGGACTGTGGAAGATCAGACTCAGCTAGAAGCACCTGCTCACCTGGCAAAGCTGTTGGACTCACCTGCTCAGGTAGAAGAGGAGCTGCAGCTTTGATTTGGCTTCATTTCTGTTCTAATGAAACTCACTTTATTCTTTTACTGATGACTCTCTTGTTTCTGTTCAGAGCCTGTCAGGTTGGTGGGAGGAGCCAGTCGCTGTGCAGGTACACTGGAGGTGAAACTGGGAGAGTGGAGACCAGTGGGTGACTCTTACTGGACCATGAAGGAAGCAGCTGTAATCTGCAGAGTTCTGGACTGTGGCTCTTCTGTTTCAACAGGAATCAGAAATGAGCCCTCAGACAGATCTGTATGGAGGATCAATCATAACTGTGTTCAGTCTGGATCTTCACTGAGGGACTGTGTATCACCATCATCACGTTCCTCTTCCTCCATCATGGAGCTCACCTGCTCAGGTAAGTCCATCAGTGACATCATCTATGACAGTAATATTTTCCTTCCTCTGTTGCAGTCAGTCTTGGGGAGTAACAGAATATATGGAACAGTGTTACGTAATTAGGATCCAAAAAAAGGTAACTGTATTCTGTTAAAGTGACAGAAAAAAAGAAATAATCAGATTATCCATATATTTAGTAAAAATGGGGATTATTAGCAGGATTACGATTTTAAAAGACATTTTAAAATAAAGAAGGATATACTACCATGCATGCGTACACATAGGTGTCCTGCACATCTGTATCCAGCTACTGGACACACTGAGCCGGGGGACCCACAGCAACACTGTCCCGTCCTGCAGTCTGCTGCTGGGGCTTCTCTGGCTTCTTCTTGCAGCTCATGATTGTGATGTTTCTCGGTGGGGAGCAGCAACATGTGCACCTGTGTGGTGTGAAGTGTGACACAGTTTTAAGGTCACATTTCTCTCAGATACGCCAAGTACCCGACATTACGGTGCACCTTGTGTAATAAGTACATGAGTTTATATCTCTACTTCAGAATAGACAGCTCATTCTCTCCTGTGTACCTCTGGTGTGTTTTATCAAAGGAAGAAAACCTCTATTCAATATACTGAGCATCTGATTTGCTGAAGGTTTCCAGGCAGTTATGAGCAACAGTAACTGTGACAGACATAACATGTGCATGGTACTATATCGCTTGTGTTTTCTTTTTAATTCAGTAGGTTGACAGCAGATTTGTTCAAAAATAGTATGTGTGGTCTTATTCTATGTATTAATCTAAAACAGAGCATTTTCTGTTTGCCTTGTAAAAGGAACAGATTTTATTTTTGCTTTATAAACTGCACTATGTGGTCATGTGCTGTGCCTTTTCATTGTAGGTCCATAGTCTACTGTCTGATACTGATAGGGATGTGCAGACGCTCCAGTATTTTCTATTTGTATCTGTATTTGTTGAGGCAGCAAAATTATTTGTATTTGTAACTGAATAAAGGTGGAGAGAAGCTATTAATGTGCTTCCACAGTAAGTGATTATTTCCTTTAGTCTGTTGAATAATATCAATGAAAAAGTTAGCTTTAGCCTTCCTAAGTTCATTTACTACTCTGTTACGGTGGTTTTTAAAGAGACGCATATCTGTATCAAGACCAGATTTCAACACCTTTTTGAGCAGATAGTCTCTATTCTTCATCAGAGTCCAGATATGTTCTGTCAACCAGGAAAGGTTTGCCTCTTTGTGTCTGTTACATGATTTCTTAATAACAATAATAATAATAATAATGATAATAATAATAATAATAATATTAAATGTGTCCTTATTATGGATGCTACGGTGAGGAAATTTTCCCACCGACTAATAAACTCGTGACAACACCAGTGTTACCAGTTACACCGGACATTCTACAAAATAAGATATTTGTCAGTGACGCTCATCTATAGAGCGCTTACTTTGATCTTTAACATTAGATTTTTAGTCTAGATTTTCCCGTATTTAAGAGTTAATGACGGCGGACTTCAGGCTGCTGCCAGCGGGTTTGTCCTCCTGCAGCGAAAAGACGACCGCCACTTAGAACCAGAACCGGAGCAACTCGCCTGCCATCCGGGGAGAGACACACCGAGAGCAGGCTAAGCAGGCAGAGAGCGGGAGAGTTGCTGCCGAAAACAAGCACCGAGACCCGGGGACACATGAGAGCAGCTGCTCGCTAACAGCTAGCGTTACGTTTGTTTACAGCAGCAACAGACGTCTCACTCTGATACTTTTTGCTGCGACTCTGTTGCTGCAGACGTTCCTGAAGCAGACAGTCAGTTTATAATTGTAGCGTCCGTCGTCCGACTCAGTATTGATAACACGCTTAATACTTTACAAATTAGAGATTTTTAAATTGATGACTGTGGGCGCTGACACATGGAAATTAAATAAATCGGCTTGTCTCTATAGAAAAAAGCTAAACTACGGTATGGGCAGTGGGCAAGTCATGTAATCGGTGTATGTCCCAACACCGTGTAACACCGCTAACATCAACCACCGTGGCAAGCCTAGTCCTTAGCATTATTAACAATATCTATAACACTCTAACAGAACATCAGTTTCTTCAATGTTAGTTAACCTATTCCAATCTGATCTGTCTCCAGCTTTTCATCTTTATCTGTTTACACTTTATGTGGTTCTGAACGTGTCATTTTACCAACAAAGTGAAATTCAGATTTATAGCATTGTTCTATTGTGACAACAGATTTATGTTCTCATCAAAAACTGACAACATATCACATGATTTACACGTGTTTCCTGTGTATTTTCTCAGTATACAGAAATATATAAAGTAGCACAAAGCTTATAATGTGATACAGGAACAGATCAGTGCTGAATACTAGAAAGACTGAACACTAAAAACATTCACAGATCTAAAAGTGTGGGTTCACAAAAGTATTAATGCACGTATCAAATCTATGACTTACACAATCTGATCTATATGCACGACATACAAAATATAGTCTACAAAGCTGACATGTTAACACTTGTTATTCTAGTAACTTTAAGCTTATTACTCAATATACGACTCAGCTTAAAAACAAACTAAAGAAACTGTCACAACAAGCAGCCAGACCTCCTTCACACTCATTCACTAATCACACAACATCAACAGGTGACTGAACAACCACTCAATTAAAAACTGGATCAATTCCACATGAATGAATGAGTCATTCCAGACATCTGTAACTTCAACAAGCAAACTACCCACAACACATTATATATATATCTCTGCTGCATTCTTGTTAAGGAGATAAATTCACACAACAGCCGCACAGAGACATTTAACCATCAGAGATGAAATTAGCGACCAAAGAGACAGAGAGAGAGAAGCTGTATCTGACTCACGTTATCTGATGTCTTCTTCTTTCTATCATGGAGATGAAGTATTCATGTCATAACATCATTTGTGACTGTTGATCATCTTGTTTGTTAGTTAACAGAACTTTATGGCTGCTGCTTAACCAGTCTGATATCATTAGCATTAATGACAAACAAGCTAACTCTCCTAGTTGTTTCTCCGGTTGCTTCTCTCTCCAGCCTCCCTGGCGGTGTCCTGCTGTCGCTGCGCTGCACAGTCCAGATAATTTCTCCCGTTAGCTTAACAACAGTCCTTAACAGTCCTTCCATGGATGTATAAAGAGTCCTTCAGGCTGCTACAACAAGCTAACTGTTGTGTTGGCTAATGCAAGGAGCTATCTACTGCTGCTACTCTGCCTTACAGTGGAGAGAATTGAAGATGAAATCTGGAAACTATCATTGGACCAACTCGATGTCAGTATTGTATTCTGGTTGTTGATTGGTTAGAGAGGACAGCCTCCCTTGGAGCATCATTTTACGTGTCTTGGCCAATCACAGATTAGCATGAAAAAAAAATGAAGTACATTAAATCGATGTAAGAGATCCCGCCCTGCGGAGGACAGCAGGCACTCGTCCTACTCCGTCCCCCCCCCCCCCCACCACCACTTCACACACACTGCTCTTTCTCCTCCCGCCCTGTTGAAGCATTTTAACCAGAACTTCAATAATGGATTTTTTCCAAAGAAGAGAGAAAAAATATTTTATAAATAATACTGAGATTTTGTAATGGTTTATTTCAACCAAATATTCTTTTTTATATTTTGATTTTCCACTCGCCTCTCAAAAAATAGAGGAGCAACCTCCTCTGCCTCTATGGACCAGCCTCCACTGATGTGAAGTGTCCAAAACACTGAAAACGTTTCTATTTGCAGATGATACAAGTTTACTTTGTTGTGGGGACAACATGGAACAACTTTTGGATACAGTGGAAAAGGAACTGAAAAAGCTGAAGAGTTGGTTTGATGCAAATAAACTTACATTAAATTTAGGTAAAATGAAATTCATAATCTTTGGTAATCGTTCAAATAACTCAAATAAGAAACTCATGATAAATGACGTAGAAATCGAAAGAGTGACTGAAATTAAATTTCTTGGAATGATAATCAATAAATTATGCTGGAAGCCACATATAAATGATATTAATGTTAAAATATCAAAATCAATTGCAATACTATATAAAGCCAAAGATCTTCTAAATCAAGCTTCATTACACACCTGATACTGTTCCTTTATACTCCAATATACAACTTACTGTGTAGAGAAATACATATAAAACAAACATTAATCAAATCTTCATCCTGAAGAATCATAAACAAAACTACTTATAGAGAACCAACAAATGCACTCTTTATTAAATTAAAAACACTAAAATTCAAATATCTGTTTGACTTCTAAACTACCCAAATCATGTACAGAGTAAAAAATCAATAATTAACTAAAAATATCCAAAGGTTGTTTCAAATGAGAGAAAGTAAACATGACCCGAGAGAAACTTCTATGTTGAAAAAGCATTTAGTCAGAACATATGCAAAATATCATTGTGTCACAATCAAAGGAGTTAATGTATGGAACAACTGTGGTGAAGAAATGAAAACGTGGAACACTAAACAAATTTAAAAGACTTTTTAAAAATATTGTATTGAACAGATATGGGTTGGACATGTGACGTTTTGTTTCCAACCTGATTGATTTGTTCTTGTGTTGTTTCAGTGTTTGGTTTGTAATGATTCTGACTGTTCTGTTCTTGTTTTGTCTGATTTTTTGGTTTTTATTTGATCTGATAGAGATGGGTATCATGGACACTTGAGGCAGAAAAAAGGGGGAGGGAGGTGTAGGACTAGAAAACTTCTTCCTTCCTTTTCAAACATGGAATGCCTTATTTGAATTGTTAACTGGGATTTTGATATATATGTTTGCTTTGTCTTTGGAGGGTCTCCACGCCAAAAGATTAAAACAATGTGTCTTTGCATTCTCCAGACAACAAGTCTTTAAACAGTTACTAGGAGCTAACTAATGTTAATATAAAAGCATAAAACAGAAAAGCTACTAGCACGCCACACCTGCTGCACCTGCCTGCCACCATCTTGTCTGCACCTCAATACTATGGACCAAATTCTTCTTGGGCTTCCCTTCACTTACTGTTACATGGATGATATCCTCATAAGTGGGTCAGATGAGGAAACCCACCTAAGAACCCTGTATGTGGTCCTGGGAAGGCTGGAGGAGTATGGCCTGCATGTCAAACAGGAGTCAGTGTACCTGGATCACATTATTGATGCTGCTGGATTCCACAAATCACCAGAGAAGGAACGCACTACTGTGGCTGCTGCTGTACCCACTTACTTCAGCCAACTACGTTCTTTGCACAGAATGATCAGTTATTATGGTTGGTTCATTTTAACCATCCTGAAATATCACTGCTGCATAAGGGAGAAAAATGGCAGTGGACTACAGCTTTCCCAAAAGCAAAGGAGCTTCTAGTATCTCACAAGGTGCTGACACACTACAATGCTGAGCCGCCCCTCCGTCTCACCTGTGACACCTCACCCTACCGGGAAGGTGATGCACTCTCACACAGTATGCCTGAGAGCGAGGAAAAGCCCGTCGCCTACACTTCAAGAACGCTCAGCAAGGCAGAATAGAACTACACCCAGACTGAGAGGAGGCACTGGCAGTAGTCTTAGTACACAAGTTTCACCAGTATCTCTATGGTAACAAGTTCACACTGCTCACTGATCATCACCTGCTGACCTCCATTCTGAGTTCCCTAAAGCCAGCCCTTTCTCTAAAGATTGTGAACTCAAACTAGACAGCTTTATACCTCTCCAGAAGCAAAGCTAAAAACAGTCTGGTCCCTAAATGGACACTTCCACAAACCGTTACACCTTCTTACAAACAAGTATGGTCTCTAGAACAGCAGGCTTAAAACAAAGATATCTCTAGCTAACCCCAGAGGTCAGCAAGCAACCCTCAGATAGAAACAGGTTCAAGAGTTCAACTAGCCTAGGAGTAGGATTTCTTCACCAACATGTATCCCCAAAATGACAATGACATTACATCACATTCAGTTGATAACAAACATTGACTCCTTAGTTTGAAGACATTTGTAACATATATACAAAAGATTTATAAAATGATAACCTACTATTCAATTTTCTTTCACAATGTGTTCTACATGTCCCAGTTGGACACACTACCAATCAGTAGCACTGAGATCAGACGCAACATCATGTCTGACCCCATTCTGTCTTGTGTCCTGGAGATGGTCACTGCTGGTCGGTTTCCAACTATAAAAGACTCTGGTGGTGAGCTGTCACCCTTTCTGGTTCGTCAGCATGAGCTTCACACAAGCACACCCAGGTGTACTGAGGATGAAGAGTTTGGCTTGGAGTTACATCTGGTGGCCAGGCAGCGACTCCCAGACAGAACTCCAGGCCAAATCCTGCCACTCCTGCCACCGGGTCCAAAAAAGACCAGGTGTTGCACCTCTACAACCTTGGATGTGGCCTTCCAGTCCATGGGAAAGGATTCACATGGATTTTGCAGGCCCATCTGAGGGGCACACATACCTGGTGGCTGTGGATGCACATTCCTAATGGCCTGAGGCACTGATCCCAGTATCCCCAGCAACGCCGCCACCAAAAACACTCCAAGGCCAGAAACTTTGATGTTGGAGAGCCTGTCCTTGTTTGTGACCACTGAAAGGGGGAAAAGTGGACACAAGGTGTTGTAATGGCACAAACTGTACCAGAGTCATACAAGATAAATGTAGGAGCACAAGGAGTAAAGAAACACCATGTGGACCAGATGTTGGCACGTTCAGAGCAACCACATCAGGAGACTGTAGGCTCTGAAGGGCATCCTCCTTTTGTAGTACTACACCTTACCCTGGTACTAGCCTCAACCTCAAAATAATGGAAATCTAGTTCCTTTAACTAACAAGACATCTGACACACTCCACTCCACTGAACCACCCCATGCTGGAGATATTCAAGTATCAGAGACTAATAGACACTATCCCTTGAGGATGATGAAACCACCTGAATGTTAACAAGCTGAGAGAAAGGACTAAAAGAGTTGTGCAGCGACATAAGAGACTGTATTTAGTTCTAAGAGAAAAGGCTTCCAACATACAAACAATATACTGGAAAGAAATGAAACTCCCATTCCTTATTTTATGTTAAAGAAAAAGTATTTTTGTTTAATTCTAACAACATATCAAAGTTGGGAAGAGATGTTATATATCTAATGATTAATGGCCAGATGTTATTTGGCGTGGTGAACACATTGACGTTCTAAGCCTTTATATGTCGGTATGTACCAGTGAACTACTTTTCCCCACAGTAAAAAGTCTGAGTGGGGATGAAGCCAACATGTCCATGTGTGTGTCAAGATCATTTAAACATAGACATATAAGTGAGCAACAAAACAAACAACAAAACCGTCACATCACAGCGGGGCGGGGCTTATGGGCTCTGACTTGCTGAGTGGGACAAAGGCACGCACCCCACTCAGTTAAACTGTCCGAGAGAGAAGAACGAGCGTGCCCAGGAGAAAAAAACAGAGGTGGAGACATTAAAACTATCCAACAGGAGCACAAACACATTTGATTGGCAGGAGAATCAACCAATGGAAGGCCATAAACTGCTTATATGGTTCAACCTCTGTTTAGTCTCACTGGTGAAGTTTCCGTCTGAATTTTAACTATTTAATTTATCAAGTCCATATCATTTTAATTGATATGACTGTTAATTGATACATATATATGTGGTTCTGGAGAAATAAGCCTGTTCCAGACAGGTACATTTTGAACGGGCACTACACTAGTACAAAATACATAACCTCACAAAACTATCTTTGTTAAAGTAAATAAATTTACGCTACATTAATGGAGCTACAAATAAAGATAAATTAGTGTTACATCCCCAAAATTAATCCACAGTATGAGGAGAGTAACATATAGAATCAACCCAGGGACAAAGAAACAAAGAAACTGAAGTATATTCAACAAATCAATAATTAACAATGTGAATAAAATGTACAAAAGCATACAAAACGATAACTGAAATATACTTTCTAAAAAGAAGAAAGATGGATTAGATAAGTATTATAAATAGCAACTTAACTTTTAATTTTTAAATGAAAAGAGCTAAACACAAGACTGAATACACTCCCTCTGAAAGGGAGGTTGAGTTATCGACCCCGGTGCACCACAACTCAAGTACTGAAAGGTTTGCAACCAGCACACAGCACATAAAGCTGCCGACTGGCTCACTGAGCCTGTCTGCTCGTCTCTCCTGGTCTTCATCCTCCATCCAGAAAAAAAACATACACCACACTACAACAGTAACAGTTAGCTTACAGCACAATAGTGAGCTAAAGCTAACGCCATGTTAATGTTTTTGAGTTGCCAATATGACCTTAATTCTGTCACTTTGATATCATCTGTTCTGGGTTCATACAGATTAATACATCAGATGTTGAAGAAGTTATTTTAACTGGTTCTGTGAAGCCATCAGTGTGAAGTCTGTAGTCAGTCTAGATCTCCTCACTAGCAGCTTTATAGCTGTCGACTGTCACATGATTGAACAGCCAATTAGATTTACTGTAGCAGCTCCAAAGAAGCTGCTTGGTCACAATTTGAATTTCCTGCTCTTTCCCTCTATAGAACCTCAGTGAACTAAACCATTTTACCAAACATCACCACTCAGTAAACCTGTCAGAAGTGTGTGTGTGAGTTTTCTTGCCTCACAGTGTGTGAAAGTGAGCTTGCAAACCTGCAGCTGGATGTGTTACAGGTACTGGGCTGCAGCACCCATAAGCAGTTATATGTATCCTCAAATACAGGAAACAAACCTGAGACAGAGACGTGGCTTGCTGTTGCTGAATCATCTACAGTTGTGAGGAGAAGCTCAATGCTCCTGACTACAGTCACTGGCGCAAACCACGGTGTCACACTGCCACCTGTTGTCGAAAAACTGCTACAGCAGACCAGTTATTCTGGTTTAAAACCAGTTTACTCGTATAAAAAAATGAAATGCAGATACTCTCTCAAACACACGAAAACCAAACAATTACATTTACCCAAATGTGATCATACTTCAGTGGGCGTCACAGATGCTCAGACTTAAAACACAAAGTTTGCAGGAAACCTAAAAGTTTATAATACTAAGATTACAGGTACAAACCCCTGTTCTCAAGCACACCTTTTTACATGATGTAATATTCCATAATCCCTGTGGATGGTGGGTCCACAGAGCAACTCCATGTTGCTTCTTCAGGCTGTGTCTGACCAGGCTCCATGAGCCAAGACCCGACCACCAGAGACTCCTCAGCCGGGCTCCAGGAGGAGACCTCCTGAGATGAATTATATTTCTGTCTGTAATGAGATGAATTATATTTGTTATAGTATATAAGGTGGTAAATAAAGATCAGTATCAAGTTGTAAATCTCCTTTCTCCAGACTCTGTCAGGCTGGTGAATGGGACTAGTCTGTGTTCAGGCAGACTGGAGGTGAAGTCTGAGCAGTCGTGGTCCTCAGTGTGTGAAGCTGACTTTGACCAGCAGGATGCAGAGGTGGTCTGTAGGGAGCTCGGCTGTGGGGCTCCTTCAGTCCTCCAGGGGACGCTCTATGGAGAAGTGGAGGCTCCGATGTGGACCAAAGAGTTCCACTGTGGAGGCCATGAGTCTGCTCTCCTGGACTGTGGAAGATCAGACTCAGCTAGAAGCACCTGCTCACCTGGCAAAGCTGTTGGACTCACCTGCTCAGGTAGAAGAGGAGCTGCAGCTTTGATTTGGCTTCATTTCTGTTCTAATGAAACTCACTTTATTCTTTTACTGATGACTCTCTTGTTTCTGTTCAGAGCCTGTCAGGTTGGTGGGAGGAGCCAGTCGCTGTGCAGGTACACTGGAGATGAAACTGGGAGAGTGGAGACCAGTGGGTGACTCTTACTGGACCATGAAGGAAGCAGCTGTAATCTGCAGAGTTCTGGACTGTGGCTCTGCTGTTTCAACAGAAAACAGAAATGAGCCCTCAGACAGATCTGTACAGGAGATCAATCGTGACTGTGTTCAGTCTGGATCTTCACTGAGGGACTGTGCATCATCATCATCACGTTCCTCTTCCTCCATCATGGAGCTCACCTGCTCAGGTAAGTCCATCAGTGACATCATCTATGACAGTAATATTTTCCTTCCTCTGTTGCAGTCAGTCTTGGGGAGTAACAGAATATATGGAACAGTGTTACATAATTAGGATCCAAAAAAAAGGTAAATGTATTCTGTTAAAGTGACAGAAAAAAAGAAATAATCAGATTATCCATATATTTAGTAAAAATGGGGATTATTAGCAGGGTTACAATTTTAAACGACATTTTAAAATAAATCAATCAATCAATCAATCTTTATTTATATAGCGCCATATCACAACAGAAGTCATCTCAAGGCACTTTTCACATAGAGCAGGTCAAGACCGTACTCTTTAATTTACAGAGACCCAACAGTTCCCCCATGAGCAAGCACTTGGCAACAGCGGTAAGGAAAAACTCCCCTTTAACGGGTAGAAACCTCAAGCAGACCCCGGCTCTTGGTGGGCGGCCATCTGCTTTGACCGGTTGGGTTGAGAGAGAGAAAGAGAGAGGGAAAGGGGGAGGGGGGACAGAAGAAAAACAATGACAACAACAAACAACAACAAGCACAAGCAGCAACAGCCAGGGAAGGATGTCATCAGGACTGTGAAGGACCGCGAAGGTTCGGCCCGGGAGTCAGGTTTTCCTGTGAGATGAGAAAGCACAAAAAACTCCGGGGAAGAAGCAAAGTTAGTGACATGCATTGATGTTACATGAATGCATACAGATGGAGAGGAGGAGGAGGAGAGAGGAGCTCAGTGCATCATGGGAAGTCCCCCAGTAGTCTAGGCCTATAGCAGCATCACTAAGGGCTGATCCAAGGCGAGCCTGGTCGGCCCTAACTATAAGCTTTATCAAAAAGGAAAGTTTTAAGCCTACTCTTAAACATAGAGAGGGTGTCTGCACCCCGGACTGAATCTGGTAGGCGGTTCCATAGAAGAGGAGCCTGATAGCTGAAGGCTCTGCCTCCCATTCTACTTTTAAAGACTGTAGGGACCACCAGTAAGCCTGCATACTGGGAGCGCAGTGTTCTAGTGGGATAATACGGTATTATGAGCTCTTCAAGATATGGTGGTGCCTGACCATTAAGGGCTTTGTAAGTTAGGAGAAGGATTTTAAATTCTATTCTAAATTTAACAGGAAGCCAATGTAGTGAAGCTAAAATGGGAGAAATGTGGTCTCTTTTTCTAGTTTTAGTCAATACACGTGCAGCTGCGTTCTGGACCAGCTGGAGAGTCTTTAGAGACTTGTTAGGGCAGCCTGATAATAAGGAATTGCAATAATCCAGCCTAGAAGTAACAAATGCGTGAACTAGTTTTTCTGCATCTTTTTGGGACAGGATGTGCCTGATTTTTGAGATATTACGTAAGTGAAAAAAGGCAGTCCTTGAAATTTGATTTATGTGGGAGTTAAAGGACATATCCTGATCAAAGATAACTCCCAGATTCCTTACGGTGGTGCTGGAGGCCAGGGTAATGCCATCCAGTGTAGCTATATCATTAGATAATGTGTTTCTAAGGTGTTTAGGGCCAAGCACAATAACTTCAGTTTTATCTGAATTTAGTAGTAGAAAATTGCAGGTCATCCAGGTCTTTATGTCGTTAAGGCATGTTTGGAGTTTGTTTAACTGATTGGGTTCATCTGGCTTCATTGATAAATATAATTGGGTATCGTCTGCGTAACAATGAAAATTTATGGAGTGTTTCCTAATAATATTACCTAAAGGAAGCATATATAAGGTGAATAGAATTGGTCCAAGTACAGAACCTTGTGGAACTCCGTGTCTAACTTTTGCCTTCACGGAGGATTCATCATTCACATGTACAAACTGTAATCGGTCTGATAAATAGGACTTAAACCAGGTTAATGCAGTTCCTTTAATGCCAATTAAATGTTCCAGTCTCTGCAAAAGGATTTGATGGTCAATTGTGTCAAATGCAGCACTAAGATCTAACAGGACAAATATAGAGACAAATCCTTTGTCTGATGCAGTTAGGAGGTCATTAGTGACTTTCACCAGTGCTGTCTCTGTGCTATGATGCCTCTAAATCCTGACTGAAAATCCTCAAATAAACTATTGTTATGTAGAAAGTCACATAACTGATTAGAGACTGCTTTCTCAAGGATCTTGGATAGAAATGGAAGGTTAGATATAGGTCTATAATTGGCTAAAACACCTGAATCAAGAGTAGGCTTTTTAAGAAGAGGTTTAATTACAGCTACTTTAAAGGACTGTGGTACATAGCCTGTTACTAAAGACAGATTGATCATATCTAGTAAAGAAGTGCTCACTAAGGGTAAGACTTCCTTAAGCAGCCTAGTTGGGATGGGATCTAAGAGACAGGTTGATGGTTTAGCTGAACAAATCATTGAAGTTAGTTCAGACAAGTCTACTGGAGAAAAACAGTCCAAATATATGTCAGGATTTACTGCCGTTACCAAGGTTCCTGTGTTTGGGGAGAGAACGGTGCCTGTTGAGGGCAGGAGATGGTTAATTTTGTCTCTAATAGTTAGAATTTTATCATTAAAGAAGCTCATAAAGTCGTTACTACTGAGAGCTATAGGAATACATGGATCAGTAGAGTTATGACTCTTTGTCAGCCAAAGTGCTGAAAAGGAACCTAGGGCAGTTTTTATTCTCTTCTATTAATGCTGAGTAATAGGCGGCTCTGGCATTACAGAGGGCCTTCCTATATGTTTTAAGACTATCTTGCCAGACTAAGCGAGAATCTTCTACTTTGGTGGAACGCCAAATCCTTTCCAATTTTCGCGATGTTTGCTTTAATTTGCGGGTTTGGGAGTTATACCATGGAGCTAACCTCTTACGTTTTATTATCTTCTTTTTTAAGGGGGCGATGGAGTCGAGTGTTTGTCTTAGTGAGCCTGCAGCACTATCAATAAGATTATCAATTTGGGAGGGATTAAAGTTAACATAAGAGTCCTCTGTAGTATTGAGACATGGCAGTGAATTCAGTATTGACGGAATTGCTTCCTTAAATTTATCTACAACACTATCAGATAGACATCTAGTGAGGACATTTTTATCTAATGGTGTGTAATCCAGTAATAGGAATTCAAAAGTTATTAAAAAATGATCTGATAAAATAGGATTTTGTGGAAAAAATATTAAATGTTCAATTTCAATCCCATAAGTTAGAACAAGGTCTAGGGTGTGGTTAAGACGGTGAGTGGGATTATTTACACACTGAGAGAAGCCAATTGAGTCTAATGAGATAAATGCAGTGCTGAGACTGTCACTATCAACGTCCACATGAATATTAAAATCACCTACTATAATTACTTTATCTGTACTAAGGACTAAATACGACAAAAACTCTGAGAATTCAGGTAGGAATTCAGAGTACGGGCCAGGAGGACGGTACACTATAACAAATAGAACTGGCTGTAAAGTTTTCCAGGTTGGCTGGGAGAGACTAAGAACAAGGCTTTCGAATGAGTTACAATTAAATTTAGGTCTAGGGTTGATGATTAGAAGGATGTACTACAATGCATGCGTACACATAGGCGTCCTGCACATCTGTATCCAGCTACTGGACACACTGAGCCGGGGGACCCACAGCAACACTGTCCCGTCCTGCAGTCTGCTGCTGGGGCTTCTCTGGCTTCTTCTTGCAGCTCATGATTGTGATGTTTCTCGGTGGGGAGCAGCAACATGTGCACCTGTGTGGTGTGAAGTGTGACACAGTTTTAAGGTCACATTTCTCTCAGATACGCCAAGTACCCGACATTACGGTGCACCTTGTGTAATAAGTACATGAGTTTATATCTCTACTTCAGAATAGACAGCTCATTCTCTCCTGTGTACCTCTGGTGTGTTTTATCACAGGAAGAAAACCTCTATTCAATATACTGAGCATCTGATTTGCTGAAGGTTTCCAGGCAGTTATGAGCAACAGTAACTGTGACAGACATAACATGTGCATGGTACTATATCGCTTGTGTTTTCTTTTTAATTCAGTAGGTGGACAGCAGATTTGTTCATAAATAGTATGTGTGGTCTTATTCTATGTATTAATCTAAAACAGAGCATTTTCTGTTTGCCTTGTAAAAGGAACAGATTTTATTTTTGCTTTATAAACTGCACTATGTGGTCATGTGCTGTGCCTTTTCATTGCAGGTCCATAGTCTACTGTCTGATACTGATAGGGATGTGCAGACGGTCCAGTATTTTCTATTTGTATCTGTATTTGTTGAGGCAGCAAAATTATTTGTATTTGTAACTGAATAAAGGTGGAGAGAGGCTATTAATGTGCTTCCACAGTAAGTGATTATTTCCTTTATTCTGTTTAATAATATCAATGAAAAAGTAAGCTTTAGCCTTCCTAAGTTCATTTACTACTCTGTTACGGTGGTTTTTAAAGAGACGCATATCTGTATCAAGACCAGATTTCAACACCTTTTTGAGCAGATAGTCTCTATTCTTCATCAGAGTCCAGATATGTTCTGTCAACCAGGAAAGATTTGCCTTTTTGTGTCTGTTACATGATTTATTAATAATAATATTAATAATAATAACAACAACAACAACAACAATAATAATAAATGTGTCCTTATTATGGATGCCACGGTGAGGAAATTTTCCCACCGACTAATAAACTCGTGACAACACCAGTGTTACCAGTTACACCGGACATTCTACAAAATAAGATATTTGTCAGTGACGCTCATCTATAGAGCGCTTACTTTGATCTTTAACATTAGATTTTTAGTCTAGATTTTCCCGTATTTAAGAGTTAATGACGGCGGGCTTCAGGCTGCTGCCAGCGGGTTTGTCCTCCGTGTGCAGCCAAAAGACGACCGCCACTTAGAACCAGAACCGGAGCAACTCGCCTGCCATCCGGGGAGAGACACACCGAGAGCAGGCTGAGCAGGCAGAGAGCGGGAGAGTTGCTGCCGAAAACAAGCACCGAGACCCGGGGACACATGAGAGCAGCTGCTCGCTAACAGCTAGCGTTACGTTTGTTTACAGCAGCAACAGACGTCTCACTCTGATACTTTTTGCTGCGACTCTGTTGCTGCAGACGTTCCTGAAGCAGACAGTCAGTTTATAATTGTAGCGTCCGTCGTCCGACTCAGTATTGATAACACGCTTAATACTTTACAAATTAGAGATTTTTAAATTGATGACTGTGGGCGCTGACACATGGAAATTAAATAAATCGGCTTGTCTCTATAGAAAAAAGCTAAACTACGGTATGGGCAGTGGGCAAGTCATGTAATCGGTGTATGTCCCAACACCGTGTAACACCGCTAACATCGACCACCGTGGCAAGCCTAGTCCTTAGCATTATTAACAATATCTATAACACTCTAACAGAACATCAGTTTCTTCAATGTTAGTTAACCTATTCCAATCTGATCTGTCTCCAGCTTTTCATCTTTATCTGTTTACACTTTATGTGGTTCTGAACGTGTCATTTTACCAACAAAGTGAAATTCAGATTTATAGCATTGTTCTATTGTGACAACAGATTTATGTTCTCATCAAAAACTGACAACATATCACATGATTTACACGTGTTTCCTGTGTATTTTCTCAGTATACAGAAATATATAAAGTAGCACAAAGCTTATAATGTGATACAGGAACAGATCAGTGCTGAATACTAGAAAGACTGAACACTAAAAACATTCACAGATCTAAAAGTGTGGGTTCACAAAAGTATTAATGCACGTATCAAATCTATGACTTACACAATCTGATCTATATGCACGACATACAAAATATAGTCTACAAAGCTGACATGTTAACACTTGTTATTCTAGTAACTTTAAGCTTATTACTCAATATACGACTCAGCTTAAAAACAAACTAAAGAAACTGTCACAACAAGCAGCCAGACCTCCTTCACACTCATTCACTAATCACACAACATCAACAGGTGACTGAACAACCACTCAATTAAAAACTGGATCAATTCCACATGAATGAATGAGTCATTCCAGACATCTGTAACTTCAACAAGCAAACTACCCACAACACATTATATATATATCTCTGCTGCATTCTTGTTAAGGAGATAAATTCACACAACAGCCGCACAGAGACATTTAACCATCAGAGATGAAATTAGCGACCAAAGAGACAGAGAGAGAGAAGCTGTATCTGACTCACGTTATCTGATGTCTTCTTCTTTCTATCATGGAGATGAAGTATTCATGTCATAACATCCATTTGTAACTGTTGGTCATCTTGTTTGTTAGTCAACAGAACTTTATGGCTGCTGCTTAACCAGTCTGATATCATTAGCATTAATGACAAACAAGCTAACTCTCCTGGTTGTTTCTCCGGTTGCTTCTCTCTCCAGCCTCCCCAGCAGCGTCTTGTTGCTGCGCTGCACAGTCCAGATAATTTCTCCCGTTAGCTTAACAACAGTCCTTAACAGTCCTTCCATGGATGTATAAAGAGTCCTTCAGGCTGCTACAACAAGCTAACTGTTGTGTTGGCTAATGCAAGGAGCTATCTCCTATCCTTACAGTGGAGAGAATTGAAGATGAAATCTGGAAAAACTATCATTGGACCAACTCAATGTCAGTATTGTATTCTGGTTGTTGATTGGTTAGAGAGGACAGCCAAATATTCTTTTTTATATTTTGATTTTCCACTCGCCTCTCAAAAAATAGAGGAGCAACCTCCTCTGCCTCTATGGACCAGCCTCCACTGATGTGAAGTGTCCAAAACACTGAAAACGTTTCTATTTGCAGATGATACAAGTTTACTTTGTTGTGGGGACAACATGGAACAACTTTTGGATTCAGTGGAAAAGGAACTGAAAAAGCTGAAGAGTTGGTTTGATGCAAATAAACTTACGCTAAATTTAGGTAAAATGAAATTCATAATCTTTAGTAATCGTTCAAATAACTCAAATAAGAAACTCACGATAAATGACGTAGAAATCGAAAGAGTGACTGAAATTAAATTTCTTGGAATGATAATCAAATTATGCTGGAAGCCACATATAAATGATATTAATGTTAAAATATCAAAATCAATTGCAATACTATATAAAGCCAAAGATCTTCTAAATCAAGCTTCATTACACACCTGATACTGTTCCTTTATACTCCAATATACAACTTACTGTGTAGAGAAATACATATAAAACTAACATTAATCAAATCTTCATCCTGAAGAATCATAAACAAAACTACTTATAGAGAACCAACAAATCCACTCTTTATTAAATTAAAAACACTAAAATTCAAATATCTGTTTGACTTCTAAACTACCCAAATCATGTACAGAGTAAAAAATCAATAATTAACTAAAAATATCCAAAGGTTGTTTCAAATGAGAGAAAGTAAACGTGACCTGAGAGAAACTTCTATGTTGAAAAAGCATTTAGTCAGAACAAATGCAAAATATCATTGTGTCACAATCAAAGGAGTTAATGTATGGAACAACTGTGGTGAAGAAATGAAAACATGTGGAACACTAAACAAATTTAAAAGGCTTTTTAAAAATATTGTATTGAACAGATATGGGTTGGACTTGTGACGTTTTGTTTCCAACCTGATTGATTTGTTCTTGTGTTGTGTTTGGTTTGTAATGATTCTGACTGTTCTGTTCTTGTTTTGTCTGAATTTTTGGTTTTTATTTGATCTGATAGAGATGGGTATCATGGACACTAGTGGCAGAAAAAAGGGGGAGGGAGGTGTAGGACTAGAAAACTTCTTCCTTCCGTTGTTTATTTACATCTCAGTAACATCTCATTCACTGTATACTGTGCATTGCCCTTTTGTTCTCATTGAACCAGTATTTACTATTATTCATTGTCTCTCGACATATTTTCCATGTTCATAAAACATGTACAAAAATGAAATGTCAAACCCAGTACAAACACATTTTGTCTTTGTGTCACTTTCATATCTCTTCATTCATATTTCTAAATAAAGTTTTGCTATAGTTGCATCATAAATGCACTGACACACAGATACTACCAAGTATCACCTGGACTTGCACATAACAGTACTCATAACTGCACATCTTTAGAAATGTCTACACTTATACATATAAATATTATACAATTTAAACATGACAAGTCATTTATGGAGCAAACCAGTATGTAAAATTAACCAAAATATTGGAGACGTGGCCCAAACTAACACTTTAAGATTGGCATGTCCGCTAACAGACAGACGTGTGCACCTTCTGCCATTTTTGTTACTCTCAGCGGCCACTTTTGTAAAAGTGAGACAAACAAACTCTTTCACCTCCCGTTTTACTCTTATACTTAAACTGAAATTATCTCTCAGCATTAGCTGATCAACTACAGCAACTTCTGTGAGTTTTGACACATTAATAACCTGAAATACAGGAAAGAATGGTGAGACAGAGACGTGGCTTGCCGTTGCTGAATCATCTACAGTTGTGAGGAGAAGCTCAATGCTCCTGACTACAGTCACTGGGGCAAACCACGGTGTCACACTGCCACCTGTTGTCAAAAAACTGCTACAGCACACCAATTATTCTGGTTTAAAACCAGTTTACTCATAAAAAAAAGAAAGATAATGTAAAAATAAAATGCAGATACTCTCTCAAACACACTAAAACCAAACAATTACATTTACCCAAATGTGATCATACTTCAGTGGGCGTCACAGATGCTCAGACTTAAAACACAAAGTTTGCAGGAAACCTAAAAGTTTATAATACTAAGATTACAGGTACAAACCCCTGTTCTCAAGCACACCTTTTTACATGATATAATATTCCATAATCCCTGTGGATGGTGGGTCCACAGAGTGACTCCATGTTGCTTCTTCAGGCTGTGTCTGACCAGGCTCCATGAGCCAAGACCCGACCACCAGAGACTCCTCAGCTGGGCTCCAGGAGGAGACCTCCTGAGATGTATTATATTTCTGTTTGTAATGAGATGAATTATATTTGCTATAGTATATAAAGGTGGTAAATAAAGATCAGTATTAAATTGTAAATCCTCTCTCTCTCCAGACTCTGTCAGGCTGGTGGATGGGACTAGTCTGTGTTCAGGCAGACTGGAGGTGAAGTCTGAGCAGTCGTGGTCCTCAGTGTGTGAAGCTGACTTTGACCAGCAGGATGCAGAGGTGGTCTGTAGGGAGCTCAGCTGTGGGGCTCCTTCAGTCCTCCAGGGGGTGCTCTATGGAGAAGTGGAGGCTCTAATGTGGACCAAAGACTTCCAGTGTGGAGGCAATGAGTCTGCTCTCCTGGACTGTGGAAGATCAGACTCAGCTAGAAGCACCTGCTCACCTGGCAAAGCTGTTGGACTCACCTGCTCAGGTAGAAGAGGAGCTGCAGCTTTGATTTGGCTTCATTTCTGTTCTAATGAAACTCACTTTATTCTTTTACTGATGACTCTCTTGTTTCTGTTCAGAGCCTGTCAGGTTGGTGGGAGGAGCCAGTCGCTGTGCAGGTACACTGGAGGTGAAACGGGGAGAGTGGAGACCAGTGTATGACTCTTACTGGACCATGAAGGAAGCAGCTGTAATCTGCAGAGTTCTGGACTGTGGCTCTGCTGTTTCATCAGGAAACAGAAAGGAGCCCTCAGTCAGATCTGTATGGTGGATCAATCCTGACTGTGTTGAGTCTGGATCTACACTGAGGGACTGTGCATCATCATCGCTCTATTCCTCTTCCTCCATCATGAAACTCACCTGCTCAGGTAAGTCCATCAGTGACATCATCTATGACAGTAATATTTTCCTTCCTCTGTCACAGTGATAGTCGGTGGTTTCCATTGGACTGAACTGTAAACTTATCCAGGATGACGGCATCCTAAAGGGTAGAGAAGTTAGCTTGTTCCTGGAGGCTCATTGCTTCAAACTGAGACAATCTGCAGCTTTAAGCAACCTGCTGTGGTTCACTCACACACCCTGCAGTTCTCCTGAGCAGCTCAGTCACATCCACCTTACAAGCAACACATTACAAATTAATATAGTTGTTGCTTGCTGCCTGAACAAATAAGCAACTGTTTGCTAACAAGTTCAATATATCAACTTAAAGCTGATGATATGTCAGTGTGGTGTTCACTACTTGTTCCTGTTGGAAACTATTGTGCCTGCAGTGTTGTATGAATGTCTTATTAACATGTTGATCAGCTGTTTTCTGTCTGATCTGAAGGCAGCTGAGGATGTTAATCTGTTTCCTCCTCTGCTCTTTGACTCCTCTGTATTACACATGAATGTAGGAGTTCTCTGTGTTGTGTGATCACCTCACTGATCAACGTTCATTTATTTGAACAAACAAATGAGGAGAAAACAACATTCAGCTTCTAACAGAGGAAGAAGGATTCATCATCTCTCTGTGTTTACAGACCTGCTGCTTCAGCCAATCATCTCTGTGTCTTCTACCATGGACGGGGTCTCCGAGGCCCAGCAGCAGGGGTTTCTGGTGCGTCGGGGCTCCAACTTCACCATCAGCTGCTCCGTCCAGCCTCAGTACCCAGGAGGCTCCTTCCAGCTCACCTTCACCTCCTCCAACACAGCGCACAACTACACCCAGCCAGCTGTCAATCACTCTGCTGACTTCCTGTTTCCTGCTGCAGACCCCGCCCACCAAGGAAGCTACAGCTGTGTTTATGGCGTCTATGCTTTTGATCATAACTTCTCCTCTGAGAGCCGTCTGCTGTCTCTCACTGTCACAGGTAAGCTGAAGCAGAGTGTGAAGCTCAGTGGAACTGAGACGTCACACTCACTTTGTTTCCATGTTTGTAAAAATGATAAAAAGTCATCAGGCAGCAGGACCGACCCAGCGACCTACAGAGAGCTGAGGCAGAATCTGATGAAGGAACTGTAAACTGTTTCCTTCCCGGCTTCTTTAATGTTATTGAACCATAACAACTGTGTTGTAGTGAAAAGTAAAAGACAGCAAACGAGTCAGTGAAGCCAGATAAGCACTATAATGATAATAAACAGGACTTTACATGATGAGCTGAATGTCATCAGGAGAACTCAGAGCTTCACCAGGATCACATTTGATTTAACTGCATGTAAAGATGTTGATTGTTAACAATCAGTTGAATCATTTCAACCAGACAGGAGCTTTAAGGAGACAATCAGCAGACTTTCATTCATTCTTTCAAACCAGCTGTAAACACATGAGTTGTTTTTGTCCATCATCAGCATACAGAGGAGATCAGATGAACTTATTCTCTAAGAGCTCAATCAACAAGCTGCTTCACACTTCAGTGATTTTAGGAGATTTAACGTCACTAAAGTTTCTGTTTGATGGGAGCTGTTGTTCTCATGATGTCATGTGATCTAATGTGATGACTGAATGTGTCTCGTCAGATCCAACAGTTCATATCATCAGACTGGTCGTCCTGCCGGTGACTCCGCTGTTGGTCGTCGCTGTCGTCGTTTTCATCCTGAAGGTACTGAACACATGTTTGTTGTTTAGAGGACTGGTTGAAATGAAGCACTCAGCCTGTTTATATTGAACTGAAGAGAGGAGTGATGCAGTAACTTAGATCTGTGTTGTCATGTCTCTCCAGGCCAGCAGGGGGCAGAAGTCAGACCCACAGGAGAACATTGAGCTGGATTCTTATAACCTCGGTGTTTCCAGAGCTGAAGGAGAGCCGGCTGAAGAGGAAGGAGCCCAGGGAGCAGAGTAGGACCTCCAAGGAGCCACAAACCACCGAAGAAGAAAATCATCTTTGGGTTCATCTCCCCTCTCAGTCTCAGCCAGGTTTTTGCAGCCCAGTACGGCGAGGAATGACGTCCATACTGGTCGATTCCACAGCTTCTGATTTACATCCAGCACCAACGCTCAGTGCCACAACAGGAAGTAGTGAGACCTTTATTAAGACCAGTAGAAGAAGAGCAGAGAGGAGATCTGATTGGACCATTTGTAACATGATTATCTGTATATAGTTATATTTTATCATCATTAACTTCTCTCATGTGAACAGCTGTAACTGTTTTTTACTTAAATATTTTTTTGAATCCAGAGTTTTATGGTCTCATCTGGATAAATGTTGAGTCAACAAATCATTTAAAAATCCATCCAGTTGTTTGATGGTTTATATCTTTTTTCTTCACTGCCTTTTATATACTATATACTACTTATTCAGCTGAAATGTGTTATTGCTTTTTTTTTCAGAGTATTTGCTTTTTGAGTTAAAGAAACAGAATAAAAGAAAAAGTTAGAGTGAAATCAAATGTTTTATCTTTGTTTTGCTGTTTTCAGGGGAAAATTCTTTTGTTTGACAGAATTTAAAGCACATGTGTTTCTGCTGAATGTTCACTCAGCCTGCATTTATTGGATGTGACAGTTTCAAGCAAATAAATCAGTTTCTAATGTATCAATAACACTTTTATACTTTGCTGGTTTCATTTTGAAGGTTAGACCCACAAAATATTTTAGAAATGTCATGATATTCTGGCCTCTCTCCACTGAAAATAAAATAATACAATTATTATTTATTTGTTTTAGCGCAGACTTAGACTGCGTCTATGTTAAAAGGACAGTTCACAGTTTTTCAAGTGTGTTAAACCAGCAGTCAGGTGTCCATATGAACAGTGAAAGAGGTTTTCCTCGCTGTAATCATTCCTCCTGTTCATACTGGATATTAAAAGATCCTTCAAATGTGCTTTCAATGGAAGTGATGGAGGCCAAAATCCACAGTGTGTCCAGACAGTCATTTAAAAGTCTCTGTGAAGCTCAAGCAGGAGCATGCATATAATCTATAGTCTGAAGCTTATATTCAGCTTCAGCAGTCTGAGTTAGTCATATCAAGTGGATATCTGACACATTTACAGTCTTTTTAGCATCAAAATCCCTCTTTGTGTTTCCTCGGACAGTGTTTCCCTGTTGAGCTGCGGTGGAAGTATAGTAACAAAAAGAGTTACTTTGGCACTAAAAAGACTGTAACGTTGAAAGATATCTACTTGATTTGACTCATTTGGACACTGAAGCTTCATATTAGCTTCAGCTAAACTTTTAAATCCATTTTTGCACAGAAGGAGGACTGTTGATTTTGTCCCCCATCACTTCCATTGTAAGTGCATTATGCAGGGATCTTCTAATATCTTGTGTTTTGGTGCATAACAGTAAAAAAATAGAAGGTAAAGAGAAAAATACCACTATCATGAAACATATGTGATATAAGTATAAAAACAAAAAACATTAAAATGTAAAATATTGTAAATATATTAGAAAATATATTCTAAGTGAAAAGAGTTATAGAACTGTACAAGATATTGATGGGAATGTGTAAAAGTTCACAATAGTTTTAACAGTTTTAACCCAACACAGCACTGAAGCTGTATATGGGTGACACCCATCAGCACAACAGCAACAATACATATCACAAAGTCTTAAGGTCAATCTTTTAAATAATAAAAAAAGCTAACGTTCGCGTGCTAGCCAAATAAACCACCGAGGCTAACAGTTTAGCTAGCTAGCGAGCGGATAAGGTAATGCCGGAAATGCAAAGGTATAATGACAGAATGAGGAAAAACCACAGACAGTAAAAAATATGGACGTAGCCACTGTGACGTCACCCACTGGTTTCTGAAGAGCAATTTTGATCAGGATATGTCCTTTAACTCCCACATGAATCAAATCTCAAAGACTGCCTTTTTTCACCTACGTAATATCACAAAAATCAGGCACATCCTGTCCCTAAAAGATGCAGAAAAACTAGTTCACGCATTTGTTACTTCTAGGCTGGATTATTGCAATTCCTTATTATCAGGCTGCCCTAACAAGTCTCTAAAGACTCTCCAGCTGGTCCAGAATGCAGCTGCACGTGTTCTGACTAAAACTAGAAAGAGACCACATTTCTCCCATTTTAGCTTCACTACATTGGCTTCCTGTTAAATTTAGAATAGAATTTAAAATCCTTCTCCTAACTTACAAAGCCCTTAATGGTCAGGCACCACCATATCTTGAAGAGCTCATAATACCGTATTATCCCACTAGAACACTGCGCTCCCAGTATGCAGGCTTACTGGTGGTCCCTACAGTCTCTAAAAGTAGAATGGGAGGCAGAGCCTTCAGCTATCAGGCTCCTCTTCTATGGAACCGTCTACCAGATTCAGTCCGGGGTGCAGACACCCTCTCTATGTTTAAGAGTAGGCTTAAAACTTTCCTTTTTGATAAAGCTTATAGTTAGGGCCGACCAGGCTCGCCTTGGATCAGCCCTTAGTTATGCTGCTATATCTCTCCATCTGTATGCATTCATGTAACATCAATGCATGTCACTAACTTTGCTTCTTCCCCAAGTTTTTTGTGCTTTCTCATCTCACAGGAAAAGCTGAGTCCCGGGCCGAACCTTTGCGGTCCTTCACAGTCCTGATGGCATCCTTCCCTGGATGTTATATGTATGATTATCCTTCAATTTATCTCTTTTGAGTTTTACCACAAATATTTATTTCTAATCTTACTCAACAAAATTAATAAGGACACCACACCACTGTACTTTAAATGCAATAATCCTGATACAGGTATTTATTTACAAACTGAGATGATAAAATTTGGTAACTCTTTCTTTGTAAAATAAAATACAAAAAAAAAATACTCAAAATGTTATAGAAGTGTATAAAATAAAATTTAAAACAAGTTTCTTTAGTTTTAAACCTTTTCCTATAAATTAAAAAAAAAATCAATTTTATACCTTCATACCTCTTTTAATCAGAATAAATACCTTTTAACTACTCTTAATAAAATTATCTTTTAACTTTCTTTTAATCAGAATAACCCTTTAACCCTGTAAAGCCCAAATATAGAAAAAAAAATGAGTACATTTTTTTTCACCTTTCAGATGTTGTAGGAGGCCTCTGATGCAGAAATTAAAGGGTTTTTGATTTTTTTACGTTTTAGTAAGTTTTTACGGAAATGTTGTAATATTACAACATCAGGCCTTGCTGGGAGCAGAATTTCTGTATTCTTACTCACATTCTCTGAACAAATATACAGAACAACTAAGGGTTCATTTGCAGAGGTGACTTCTTATTTAGCCCCATAACAGTATATACCATGAATAATAATCACACAACAGTCATATTTTTATGAATAGTCATTTATTAATAAAAAAAAACAGAATAAAATTGTATTTACAAGACTGAATTTCATCTCCATCCCAGTGTTCAGCCATGTTCATTTGCAGTGATGGTCCCAAAGACACTTCTTTTCTTCTGAGAAGTAAAGATGAACATCACACTTGCTGCATAGCTTGTTGGTTTATCCTTTAATGCAGTGTCTGCAGCGTCCTCTCCTCGTCTTCACTGGAAAATGTGCGATTTTTCAGCGAGTGATACCTTGTCACAGGGCACGGTGTGTTTGTTTGGTTGGGGCTCGATGATAATCACTGGCTGGGAAGTCAGTGGGTTGTTGGGTTTTTTCGTCCACTTCACTAGCATCTTCATCTGTCTCTTCGTCATTTGCATCAGTGTTGTCTGATTTCATTTCAAAATCACTCTCTCCATTTTGGCAACAGTCACATCCTGCACACTGTATAGAAGACCTCTCTTTGCTGGTTGCATTCAGAAATGGAAAAAGTAAAAACAAATAACTATATGTATTAATGATACATAAGTATAAGTATTATGCTGTATGAGATAACCCGAAGGAATAGATAGGGTGGTGGACCAAGTGTTCAGGATTGAGAGCTAAGTACTTTCCAGGCTAAATAATATCAATGCAAATTAATCCTAATTCATTTATACATTGCACACAATACTGTCTGACGGGCCTATTATGCTCTCTACTTATCATACTTAAAGGAGTACTTGCCTTACCCCAAAACATTTACATCCCCACACCAGGACCATTCACACCTGTCCCTGAACAATGCAACAACCATCCCCCAAAACATTCAGAACAGTCAGAACCTGTTTCTAACTGATGTAACAGGCAACTATTTGGGCAAACAAACAAAGCCCAGAAAAAGCCCAGGATAAGATACAGTTTCTGCTACAGATAGAGCTTCAAATACTGCAACCAGAAACAGTTTATTCATTGTTCAATTCTTGTCTAAACTCAACATTTTAACAGAGAAAACAAATTTAGAACCTAGTTATTGTGAATCATCAAAGAAATTATATTTCTATTAGTATTTCTTCCATATGTGAACATGTGAGAAGTGCAGTGCCCCCATGTCATGGGGTGCACATGCGATTTTGATTACCACTCTAACCCAGCGTTGTAAAACATAGTTATTGTGGAATACATTCATCAAATTGATTTTGAGCTTGTTATATCTAAGTATCTACATGTTCTAGATATTGTAATTATCACAAAAAAATTATTCAAGGCATGTTACTTATTTCTTGACAAATCCGGTCCAATAAAAGAAGATGAGCTTGACAGAAAGTTTGCAGGTAGTGTGAGTTCATGGCCAGATGGCCGGACCTATAAACACATTTACTATCCAATGGTATTGCAAGGATAAACAATAGGACCCATTGACTATATAAATGTGGTCTTTAAAAAAAAAAAAACATTTACAGATTTATTTTTTTTTTTAGGAGAGCTAAAAGTGATTGTTGTAATATTGCAACAGTGGGCTTTACGGGGTTAAACAGTGCTTATATGAAAAAAAAAACCCTACTTAATACCTTAAATCAAAAATAGTTACCTCTCAAATGCCTCTTGAACAGAAAATTACCCTTTGAATATGGTTAATGTTAACAAAACAAAATTTTTAATTTCATACATAACCCAAAATCACTCAATGTTTACCTGTGGGCCCACACACACGCACACCTTCCCTCTTCAATCAATAATTTCACCCTGTTGCAGGCCTGATTTGAAGCTGGCGTGCGGTGAGACCTAAAAACTTTAATGGCCGCTTCACTCCGACATGAGCAGAAAACAAAAAGCACGTGCAAGTTCAGTTAGTTCAGTTAATTTCAGTTAGTACTCACGAATCCCAAGCGAACTGTTAGTGGGGGATAGCAGTCACAGGGGCAATGGCAGTCACCGTTGAGCAGTTAGTGGACAGGAATCACAGGACGAAAATACAGCGTCCGTCTCCTGGAAAGACCGGGAAAAACCGCTCCGACCTCTCTCTCTCCATCTCTCCACATCTCCTTTCAGCATTTTAACTCAGTTGAGCCATAATATCAAACGCTAGTTCATGGCGAATTAACATGAAGTCTGTTTTAACTGGGAAACATTACAATGCCACAGTAACAGTATGATATCAAGGCACATGTACATGGTATGCTAAGCTAACTAGCAGGCCGCTAACTAACATCACAACATCATGTATTATCACTACAACGGTTAGTTACAGCACCAAACAAAAGGCATATGCTTATTTGCCTTTTTCGAGTTAAAATCAAGTTATTATCAGGACCACGAGTCGTCTACCTTGTAGATAAAACTTGTAATACTCTCAGCAACGCGCTGCTCGTCTCTCCTTTCTCGGACAACAGTACTTCTGCTCGTGAAACGCAATACTACCCTGACATGCGCCACTTGTCCCGCCCCTTCTCGAGGGAACAACTTGGATTGGCTGTTAATTTGTTAAAGACCCAACAACAACACAAAACAGGTTAGGTTGCACAGTTGATTACACAGACTTTAGATTAAAAAAAACTAGTCTTCTCCTACATGAATTTTCAAAAAACATTACTCTTTTTTACCAGTACTTAACATTTTAAACTGTTCATATATTTAAGCATTTTTCCAGTACATATTTAAACCAGTTTTAGTGTAATGAACTTTTGTGTGTTACACAACTATTTACATGCTGTGTTACTGCTTTTATGAACTGTAGGATTTTAGACAGGGCTACATAATCATAACCTATTACAGGTTCTTTATGCTGTAATAACCTTGAACTGGTGCTGCATTTTTCCTCATCACTTCCTCAACTCAGCAGAACGTTACATCTGTGTGACAACACTCCCTGACAGCTGCTGAGTCTGTATGTTTTAATTAAGTAACCGCAAGGAAATACAGAGCAAATAAGGTTTAGGTTTCTATTCAGTTTGTTTTTATGCTCCCCCACTAGCTTGAGTGAATTATGAGACAATAACAACAAGGCGGTCAGACTGAAAGAGACACAAATCAACCAGAACTCTCAGGTGCTGCTGTTGCGTCACAAACTGCATCTGAGCTTCAGTATTTAGTTGATGCTGGAGATGAAGAGCAGCTGTCGGACTCCTCAGATCCACACTGACTCTCCTCTGCTCAGATATTACACTAAATACTGCAGCACACTGTACAAACATTACAGGAAAGTCTGGGATGCTGGTTCCACTTTCAGCAAAGCTTCTCTGTTGTCAAACTGATTCAAAATTGTACAGATTTTTCTGCATTTTAATGAAATGTTACTGTATCCTGAGTCAGCTGTGCAGCTGCAATATGAAGGAAAATAAAGAAAAAATAATATAATATTGGATTGGATTCAGGTGCAGATACCAAATATTAAAGGACTGACCAGGATCAGGAGCAAAAAACACGATCAGGACGAGTCTGCTTTTAACTGAACTGAGCTCTGAGACTTTTTAACAAGAAATGTTAACAGTCACTTCAAACTGAGGCTGCAGGGCCCCTATGACCCCCTGGTTCTGTGCCTCATAGGCTCAGTAATCCCTCCATGGTTACAATCAGACAGAAATTACATTTCATTATTATCATATTATTATTAACAGTATTATCTTCATTTGAGTGTGTTTACAAATAGCTGCCCCATTTTAGAAATAGTCCTCCAATTTTAGAGAACCAGAAGTAATCTGACAAATGAAAGTAAACTTTAATCCAGTCCTGATGTTTGATATTCAGCATCAAATCATTGACTGGATCAGCTGGTACTTGCCAGGTAGCTACAGGCTGGTCTGATAATTGGTAAAGAGCTCCTCCTGGTGGAGAGAATCAGCCTGATGGATGAAACTCCTGTAAGGAGCCTCATATCACATCTACAAGATGAAACTTGCTTTTTGTTGCTTGCTCATCAAGAAGGGACAATGTTGTACAGCTGCTTTGAGTCATGTGACGGCCAGGTTCAGTCTCACTAGGATGGAGACCAGGTGATGTATGCTGACTTTAAGAGTGGACAAACAGTGTGGACGGCGCCGCTGCTGTCAGAGGTGAAAACACAACGTCGGCTGGATTTTACATACTGGCTGCAGTTAGTAAGGAGAGATTGTGTAAATACTGTTTCCCTACAGATGTGCAGATCCACAAGAATCCCACTGAGGAAAAAGGTGAAGAGATGATATATTCGTTACTCTCCTGATCAACCTATTTAGACAGGAGGAGCCAATAATACGGACTGCAGAGGGCAGAGTCACACTGGCAATAAACCAGTTCAACAAAGCAGATGTTCCAATCAGTTCTTCCTCTGGAGGCTCAGCTGTAATGAATGTAAACCTGCAGTCAGACTTCAGGTCAAAACATTGAACGTGATTCTGATTGAAAACATAACAACATTCAACTTAATGTAAATGTAACCCCCATAAATTTAACAGACTCTAAACTCTGCTATTTAACTCCACTTGTTTATAGTTTATAGTGGCATAAGAAAGTTAGTTAAACCTTCATTGATTTTTGTATACGCACTGACTCATATGTCACCCTCATTTACCCACATTTAACAGATATTCAGTCAAATTTATTGCTAGAGTTTTTGTTGTAGTTTGACTAAATGTCCAGCAGGTGGCGGTAAGCGCCTGCAGAACAGCTGTTTTCACTAGTGAAACAGATGAACCGAGTCCAGCATGTGTACAAGCGAGCGAGTAAAAGAGAGAAAAAGTTGTTTATATTTGTTGAAATTAGTGTAACAGTTGTCCAGAGGAGATTCAGCTTGTTCCGGGATATTATTGATTACCAGAGGATGAAGCAGGATCGCTATTAGACGTTTTTTGATGACGATTCTCCGGTGAGTGTGTTTACCTTTCAGTGCTAGCTTAAAAATCTTAAAAAATGTTAGCTCACTTTATGACGGTGGATGTAAATAAAAACAAACGGATTAATGTGTTGTCTGTAACTAAAGCAGAAGCACTATAAAGATTTGTGATGTGTGCATTTTCAAAGAAATGATATGAGATGTGAGATATTATTGCTGGCAGAAATTATTGTCTTGTGAATTTTATTTTCCATTTATGTGCATGTTTTTATGTTCATTTTGTGAGCATTTAAGCCAGTAACAAGCTGGTAAAAGGCTAGAAAATAACCATAAAATCTTGATATTAATCTGCATACTAAAAGCAGAATTTGGACATCAACAGAAGTTAATTTCTTCGGTATGCAGGTTGGTTTTTTTGATGATCGATTTTCTGAGAGGACTCCAGCGAGTTTATCAATGACCACGAGAGAATCAGAGCCAAGACGCTGCTGGACCTGGACGATCCAGATCTCCATCTGGATTACAGATAAACTTGAGCAAAATACCGAAAATAAAATAAAAGGGGCCCCTGAACTGAACTAAACTTTCAGGGAAACTAAACTATTCGCATCTGAGGAGGAAATAAAGGATTATAAAATTATATTGAACTGAATGTGATGATATCTGGGTATTAACAAAAGGACTGAAGGGTGGACAATTTCATTTCATTTATATATTGATTTATTTTTTTTGGTTTAATTTTTGAAGAGCTCTGAAAAAAGAGGAATACATTTAAATTGGTCTATTTTATTTTAAAGGGGTGCATATACGCACGAGCACGAAGTGATTTAGCGAAGTAGGACGTGATCCTGGATCAACATCCACATCGCGGTCCTGGATCAACATCGCGATCAACCAATCACAGCCCTCTGACATCATCAGTGTGCTGCTTCTGTGCTTCTGTCAAAATTTCTTTGTGGCCCCAGAGACAATTGTGTTTTCTTCAGAGGTAAGCTACGTTTTCCTAAGTGGATTTATTAATTTATTAATAGTCAGAAAAGAGAACAAAATCCTTAACTGCATGTCTTTAATATTTAATATTACAGTCTAGTACCTACCCAGAGGTGTGGCTGTATGAGCTACTACAGGGTTAGCTAGAATATTGTTCACTAACAATAAAGGGGGTAAAGATAATAAAAGAGCCCTAATTTTGCTGTGGTCAGAATAATTCATCAATAAAATGAACATGAACATTGTAGTTTTTCTGGAAACAACTTATGATGTGAACTACCCCTGTTGATGGCTAGTTAAACCATACTTATTCATAAGAGAAACTCATTTTTGCTCTTTTCAAAGAGGCCATGCTGACAATAACAAAAAAAACAAACAATAAAAAATACATCAGACTTATCCTTGACTTGTTTACCATTATGAGTCACACAAATATCTGTGATGAACACATTTTCCCTCCTTTATTTTCACACAAACATCTGTGATTCTTATAGATTCCTTTTAGTGAAAAATGATCCAACCTTTTGCCAAAAGTCCAGCTGCTTTGTTAAGTGTTTCTTCAGATTTTCTTTTGACCCTGTTAGCCTTCCTTCCGGCTAATTGCAGGTTTTTTATGACCTGAAAATAAGTCTCTGTTTTGCAGAGAAGAACAGTCAGTAAGTCTTCCATACGACGATTTCTTACTCCAGATAAAAACTGATATTTGAGTCGATGAAAGAACCTAAAAAACAGGAGATCAGTGTTAAAGATCATAAAATGTCTCTCTCTCTCAATACATTGGTGCAGCATTATTGACACAAATTTAATAGGAGATAAGTCATTTAAGCTTTTTAAAACATACAGTACCAATAAATCATCTGAACCTTCAGGAAAATAGTGCTATAATATGCAAGTGCACATTTGAAGTTAAATGTCTTATTTCTATTCTATTTGTTGGGAATGTTATATAGGTTGGAATTATGCTTTTTTTTACATAAAGAAATGACCTTTCCTGAAAGTTGTTGGTCTCTGAATCCCCACGGTCATAACATCGTCCAAAATCAGCCCATGTATGACCGACTGGTTCCCAGTACTTCTTGAAGTAATTGCACACCTCTGGATAGTCAGAAAAATCCTCAAGAAAGGTCTGAGCAACTCTGTCAAAATCAGTCTTCTGCATATTAAAAAAATGTAATTGTCATTCAGCAGTGTACCAAACTCAAAAATTCTACCAATATCCAAAACATTTTGAGTAAAATAAAACATATCCTGTATTCTCTCTCTTTACTGTGTGTCGCAAATAACTCATTCACTCACCAAAAAGACATGCACACATGCACATTTCTAAAAATGCTATTGAATTATTAAATAATTGTATTTACATTGTTTAAAAAACTACAATGTTCATGTTCATTTTATTGATGAATTATTCTGACCACAGCAAAAATAGGGCTGTTTTATTATCTTTACCCCCTTTATTGTTATTCTAGCTAACCCTGTAGTAGCTCATCCAGCCACACCTCTGGGTAGGTACTTAGTTTACCTCTGAAGAAAAGAAGCACAAATGTCTCTGGGGCCACAAAGAAATTTTGACAGAAGCACAGAAGCAGCACACTGATGATGTCAGAGGGCTGTGATTGGTTGATCACAATGTTGATCCAGGACCACAATGTGGATGTTGATCCAGGATCACGTCCTACTTTGCTAAATCACGTTGTGCGCCCGTTCAACGCTGTTTGCAGCTTTAATTCATTTCAGAGCTTTTATCGGCAGATACCGATGACGTGCCGATAATATTGTGCATCCCTAATCTGAACGCTGTGATGGAAGAGACACAACTCAAGGAAATCTGACTTTAGGTACAAAGAAGTTGGTCTTAAATTTGATCGCTGACCTGGAAATCTGAAATATTCCTTCTTCATTTTACACGTCATAAAATGAACAATTTTACCTGCACTGAGGAGGAAACAGAGTCAGTCTGACTGATTTTATTGAGAAAACAGAAAATTTGGCAAAATGACGTCAGACATTTAAACAAACTGCAGCTTTAACTCAACATGAAATATTGATCTGCTATTGAACACACACACACAAACTTACTATACACACACGCACACACACACACACACACACACACACACACACACACAAACTTACTATACACACACACACACACACAGTCACGCGCACACACACACACACACACACACTGATATTCTTATAACATGACTGAGTTCATTCAGAACTTCTTTTCACTGAACACAAATCACTTATTAGACTCTTATTAGTATTGATCGTCAATCAGCTGACAGGTTTGGATACAAAAACAGTAAAAAAACAAAACAAAACAAAAATTTAAAAAAACAAACATCTGTTGAGTGACTGAGGCATGCTGGGTAATCACAGGAGGACTCACAGAGCTTCAAACATGACATTTAAAGGGCCGCACCGATCAATTAACGGGTCCTGTTGGTCCTCAGCCTCTATGATGTCATCTGTCACCTGATGATGTCACAGCGACGTCATCAGGCTTCTGACAGAAGTTACAAACTGGAGGTGTGCAGTTTGAGAGATGAAGCTGTTTACTTAATGACAGACCCTGTCCAGGTGCATTATGGGAAATGTAGTGTGGGTGATCCACAGAAACACAGACACACGTTTCTAACTCAGCTGCTCTTTGAATTAAACACACAAATGTT
Organism: Thunnus albacares; assembly: GCF_914725855.1. Taxonomy (NCBI): domain Eukaryota; kingdom Metazoa; phylum Chordata; class Actinopteri; order Scombriformes; family Scombridae; genus Thunnus; species Thunnus albacares. The sequence continues at coordinate 1,567,912 of NC_058111.1, forward strand.
GTATTTGATGAATAAACGCGTCGTCGTCGTCGTCGTCAGAAGAAGAAGTCGAGTCATCAGCAGCGAGTCTCGTAGATGCCGCTGCGACCGATGTAACGAACCCATTTGATGACATCATGATCGCTGTAGTTCAACTTCGGCTCGAAGACCTTCAGATATCGAACCTTCAACCCCGACGGAGCGAAGGGAACCTGAGGAAGAGGAAGAGGAGGAGGAGGAGGAGGAGGAGGAATTTTATAGTGTTAGCATTTAAAAAGTAAAGTTAGCGTAACTCTGTAGCTCCTCCTCTCAGCTCCAGGCTACATTAGCTGCTACTAGCACAACACACCACAATCTCCCACCCAGCTGTTGGTGCATCATGGGTAATGTAGGCAGCAGGTTTTGAGAAAGAAGAAGAATGTGTTGAGTAAAAGAGACGATATCTCTGGTTCTGCTGCATCAGTTTTCATCTTTTTTTAAAAAAATGAGAAACACTGAAGAACTTTAAATAAAGTTTTTTTAAATCATGCAAATATATTCCAGTAGAGAATATAAATATAGAGCTGGAAATGTCTCTGCAGGTTTATTTTAAATAAGAATATAAATATAAAATGATCAGTGGTGATGAGGACAGTAGTTTAACAGCTGTGTGTACTGACCTCAAAGTTCATGGAGATGGGGGGTCGAGCCCACTTCTTCTTGTCGTTGGTGGGCAGCAGCTCGATCTCTGCGCTGATCTGAGACTCCTTCATCCCCGCCATCCTCTTAATCCTGACGGCACAAACACACACACGTTACTAACTTCTCTTCTTCTACAGAAACAACACGAAGAGAAAATACATCCAGTATGAAATCTTTTAACTGTCCTGCTTGGAATTAATGTCTAAGACTAAAAAATCAAAGTTTGTGATGGAAAATATGATTATGATAAAAAAAAGTAAACAAATAGTGTTCAAGATCACATGATGTTTGTACACGATGACATCATCAGACATAATTCAACACTAGTCAGTTAAAGCTGCAACTAACCGTTATTCACATTATTGATTCATCTGATGATTATTTTTTCATTAATTTTTGTCTATAAAATATCTAAATAGTGAAAAACATCTGTTATCAAAATAATTGGTGATTAATTTTCTGTCGATTGATTAATTGACTAATTGTTGCAACATGTTCAGCTTCTGCATTAAAGGATCAGTTTAGAGGAACAGGAGGTCCGCGGGCCGCTGTTTGCCCACCGCTGCTGTAACACCTTGATGCAGATCAATAAATCCATCTCAGAGATTTGAGTTGAGCTGATGATGTAATGCAGCAGCAGTGTTAGCGTTAGCGTTAGCGCTGATGATGCCCTCTCTGTCAGCACAGACGCGTTTGATTGCAGCTCAGAGGTCAAACTATCGGATCCGTTCAGGATGAATTGATCAACTTCACGGAGAGACAGACAGAGTTTCAGTCAGCTGAAACAACTAATGGATCAATAGATTAGTTGATCCATCAGCAGACAGACTATTGTGATGGCTGATTAATAGCGATGGGTACAAATAACAGACTAATTACTAATCAGACGTGTACCTGGCAGATATTGATTATTTGATCTGGAATCGAGTAGATGACACGACTTACATCTGTGAACATCAACATCCTTATTGATTCATCGTTGACGTCGAAACAAGTTATCTGAAGACGTGTCAAAATGATTAATAGATTATTGAGGAACAGATTAACTGATGATGTAATAACTGTTGGTAGCAGCCGGATGTCGACTAAGATAATAATCAATATCTGACGACTGGCCGTGGTATATTTGATATCATGACACGTAGTTTGCGTCTTTGTCTCGTTTGTTTCATGTGAACAAAAAGTGATCAGTTCGTCATCTGTTTGTCCGCTGACGGAGGAAGTTCATGAACTTCCTGTATTTATCTTAAATAAAGTCGAAGCAGACAGGAAGCAGCGCTTACTTCCAGACGATGGCGTTCTCGCTGGCTTTATATTTGGCTTTTCCCTTCATACAGATGAGTTGAACCCCGCTGGTGTTGAGGGGGGTCGGCACACGAACCTGCAGAGGAGGAGGAGGAGGAGGAGGAGGAGGAGGAGGAAGGTTCAACGTGATCAATCATTTATTTTACTGTCTTTTAAAAATGTTATCATCGTTTTTTTATTTTAAAATCGGTTTTATAACATTTTAATGTGCATTAGTCTCAAATTGTTTGAACTGTTTACATTGTGAAGCGTTAACATGTACAAAAGCTGCTGTACAAATAAAGTTTAATTGATTGACAGTGCAGATCAATCTCTGCTCATACAGGTTTTATATGAAAACGTGTCTCTGTCACATCTTTTATCTTCTATAATCATTCATGGTGGTTTTTGCCAAGAAGAATATTTTAGAAACGTGGATCCAAACTATCAAGAAACTAAATTATTTGATCATTTTGAAGAAAAATGAAATGAAAATAAAAGACTAAAGAATAAATCATCTAATTTATTTACAACATGTTTTATCTGTTTCATTACTACTGTTGTTTATATTTCTAATAATCAGTTATCCCGACCAGCGCTGGCTGTGGGAGTAGAAGTTTCCTCGTCACCAGAGGAGCGAATGTTTGGTGCAAATTAGACCTAAAACACAGCCGAGTTTCCATCAACGTACTTTATGTTCATGTTGAAGCTTTGCAGTAGAAAACGTTGCTGAATCAGATCTGACGTAGTGAACGTTTAACTGACATGACTGATGTTGGAGCTTTATTCTGATGTTTTCTTTTGACACCGTGAACGTCAACAGTTTGAAATAAAGAACTGAAGAGACGCAACAGTAGATCAGTAAAGATGAGCACTCCTTTCTAACGCTAATGTTACCTTTTTAATGCTAATGTTACATTTTTAACGCTAATGTTACGTTTTTAACGCTAATGTTACGTTTTAATGCTAATGTTACGTTTTTAACGCTAATGTTACGTTTTTAACGCTAATGTTACCTTTTTAATGCTAATGTTACATTTTTAACGCTAATGTTACGTTTCTAACGCTAATGTTACCTTTTTAATGCTAATGTTACATTTTTAACGCTAATGTTACGTTTTTAACGCTAATGTTACGTTTTAATGCTAATGTTACGTTTTTAACGCTAATGTTACGTTTTTAACGCTAATGTTACTTTTTAACGCTAATGTTACTTTTTAACGCTAATGTTACGTTTTAATGCTAATGTTATATTTTTAACGCTAATGTTACTTTTTAACGCTAATGTTATATTTTTAATGCTAATGTTACGTTTTTAATGCTAATGTTATATTTTTAACGCTAATGTTACGTTTTTAATGCTAATGTTACGTTTTTAATGCTAATGTTACGTTTTTAACGCTAATGTTATATTTTTAACGCTAAGGTTACGTTTTTAACGCTAATGTTATATTTTTAATGCAAATGTTACGTTTTTAACGCTAAGGTTACGTTTTTAACGCTAATGTTACGTTTTTAATGCTAATGTTACTTTTTAACGCTAATGTTACTTTTTAACGCTAATGTTACGTTTTTAATGCTAATGTTACGTTTTTAATGCTAATGTTACGTTTTTAACACTAATGTTATGTTTTTAACGCTAATGTTATGTTTTTAACGCCGGCTGTCAGTACCTCGATCTTCTGGGCCAACAGCGATGACTTGAAGTTGGACTTGATGACGACTTTGACCTCCAGTTTGGTGCGACCGACTTCTCTGACCAGAGGAATGACTCTGAAGGGCAGGATGATGTCTTTGGTGGTTCGATATCTGCAGACACACACACACACACAAATACACACACACTCTGATAAAACACACACACACTGGCTCATTCTTTAATAAATCATGTGACGGAGATCCATGACCTCTGACCTCATGAGCTCATAATCTCCGTCGGGCGGGATGAAGCTGATGCTGCGCTCCGAGTCGAACTTGCTGAGACGAACACACTGGTGGAAGGTGCAGTCATCGATCGCTATCGACTGTTTCCCACTGAGGACAGAGACGTCAGCTCAGTTCACAATTACTACTGATAATCTATTAATCGACAGGATATGATCAAATACATCGATCACAATCAGAATCTGTGTTTGTGTCAGCTTCAGATACGTTTTAAACAGCTTTAAAGAAGCAGAAAAACAAACAAGAACAGATCATCAACCATCTAATCTGCTGCGAGCAGGACTCAGGTGAAGGTGAGGCGGTGCAGGTGGTGCAGCGTGACCTCTGACCTCTTGCCGGCTTCCTCAGAGCTCCCTCCCTTCCCCTGCTTGTCGATGACGATCTTGTCGTTCATCCCGAACTTGCACTCAGGCATCCCGCTCAGGTAACTCTTCATCACCACCCGGCCGGACACGTGAGCACTGAGCACCTGACCTGCACACACACACACGTTGGTGTGATGGCGCCCTCTTGTGGCTCAGTGATATAAACACACAGTCTCTCACCATCATATCTGTTCATGTTTTAATTATTTACTCTATTTTTACTAAATACTACAATACCCATGAGCCCCAGCGGCTGTTGCTATTGATTGAATTCATCCAAAATGGACCCAGAATCCAAAAGTTAATTGATTTCAGCTTCAGCTCATCATCAATCACAGAACATGACGCTCTGTGATTGGATGTTTCCTGCTGAAATGCATCTTGGGAGTTGTAGTTAACTTCTCTCCTTCAGTTTTTCTGTCCACAGTCTTGAAGCTTCGACGTTTTATCAAAGATATTTTCTAATACTGTTGTTCATCTTTTGTTCTGATGATTTCAGTCACACAGCTGCTCTAAACCTCAATAATCAATAATTACATCTGATCATATATCTATTGATATATTAAAGTTCTTTACACAACTCATGTAAGTGCATCATTAAGTTTTAAGATGTGTTATTTTAGCAGTGATGAATCTGGAGGAAGTCTGAAGAACATTAAGTATATTAATGTTTAAGTTTCTGCATCTTCACCAAGTTAAATTTAACACTTTTAATACATTTTTAATACAACATAGAACACAATTTAATACGTTTGACGGTCACAGTATGAAAGATGTCAATAAGAACCTTTAGTGACGTTAAGGCCTAGAATTATTAACCAGGTACAATATGAAATAAAAGTCCATCATTTAAATGTATTTCACATATTTGTCATTATTTCCTGGATGTTTATAACAATCATTCACAATAATATAACTAATAACTCATTAAATTAGGAGATGGATAGATAGATAGATAGATGACTGGATGGAAGGATAGATAGATAGATAGATGACTGGATGGAAAGATAGATAGATAGATAGATAGATAGATAGATAGATAGATAGTTTGTTTTTTACTCATTTTACTAGCTTGTGGGTTGAATTTTAGCGGTAATGTATCACGTGACTGAGACGGGCGAGTAAATCATAGACGGATGTAATGGAGAGAGAGAGAGTTAGATAACAAATAAAACAGAAATAACGTTATTTATTCTTTCTGTGCGGCCTGGTACCAAATGACCTACGGACCGGTACTGGTCCGCGGCCCGGGGGTTGGGGACCACTGTTGTATATGACTGGACCGTTGTACGAAACACTACAGGTGCTACTAATTTCAAACGACACATACAGGAAGTGGCGATTCGTGGCCGAGGTCGGTCGGGGACAGACCGTGGCGACGGAGCGTTGGAGATGTGTCGTACCTTGTGGTGACATCAGCAGGTTGACGCTCTCCAGCACGTCCAGGAAGAGTTCGTTACGTCTGTATTTGATTCCCTCTCTCCTCCAACCGATCTGACCCGTCACCTGACTGGTGATCTGAGACTGCTCCTCTTTGGACTGGTGGGGGGGGGTGTGGGGGGGAGGGGTGTCAGTGTGTTTATCATCATCAGAGGAGTAAATGAGAGATTCCTCTGGTATGTATATATCTAATCATCCTTAGAAAGAGATATTTACACTGAGAGATGTGTCCTCATGTTTTTAATTATTCATCCAGAGTTTAACTGAAACTAAAATAAAGTCAGTTTCCATCTGAACATTTGACTGTTAAGTTAACAATTTGACTCTCTGATCTTTCACCAAACACAAAGTTCACATCAGTGACAGAAAGACAAGAACTTCAGACACCAATAAAAAAGATACTAAATGTTAAAACATCAGAATAATAAGCTGTATAATCATTTATAATAATAAATAATAATGATTTTTTAAACGTGTGTGTGTGTGTGTGTGTGTGTGTGTGTGGACTCACATGATGCTGCAGGTCCAGACGAGCAGGAAAACAGAGGAAACAGGAAACAGTTTATGAGACATAAAGAGTTTCTGCAGCTTCAGAGTCACATGTAAAAAAAAACCTTTTAAACACCACATAGAATGTAATTTAATACCTGTTTCACCAAAGTATTACAGTGCGATTATTATTTATTATTATATCACATTTTTTGCGTACCTCCCAGCTGCACATATATAATAATAATAATAATAATTCCTGATGACATGATTCATTTAATTAACACGACTTGGACACAGATGAGCAGCAGATGATTGGATTAAACACTGATTCATTCATTTAATTTAGGTTGCAACAATTAGTCAACGGGAACTTTATCTGCAACTATTTTCATTATCAATTCATCATTTCTGTGATTTTTTTTTTTTTAAAGCAAAAATGCCAAAAAAAATTCTTTGTTTCCAGCTTCTCAAACGTGACGATTTGCTGTTTTTCTTTGTCATATGAGACAATAAACTGAATACATTTTTGGACTTTTAGTCAAACAAAACAAGAAAATCAAATCCGTCATTGTGGCCTCGGAGAATTATAAAAACAACCATATTTTCTCTATTTTTTAACATTTCATTGATGATGATAAATGGTGATAAAAGGCTCAGAAAAACAGTTTGAAAGAATTCTGATTGATCATCTGGGGATCATTAACTGGTTCCAGTTTCTCAGGTGTGATTTGGCCTCAGCGACAGTAAACTGAATGTTTCTGAGTCGTTTTACAAACAGATTGATTAACGGTGTCATGAGTTGAGAGGCTACCTGACTCTTGATGCCTTGTTGGGTGATGAAGGTTTTCAGAGCTCCGGTCTCTGAGTTTTGAGGGTAACCGAAGTCCAGAATCTCTGCGGGACAGAAACTCACGTCAACAAACAAACAAACAAACCTTAACAGACACCACAGAAGAAGAACAGCTCTTCACACTCAGTCCTCCGGCAGAGGCGTCTCCCGTCAGCGCTGTATTTTCTTTAGGTTTTGATTTTCTCATCCAACGCTTACAAAAATCAAAACCTAAAAAAACAACAGAGCAGCGGAGCGAAGGCGGCGTGAGGCGGCGGGCCAGATGACACTTCCTGTTAAAAAAAAAACACTCCTCTGAACCAATCAGACTGTACCGTCCAGCAGCTCGTAGATGAGGACGAAGTTGTTCTTGACGTTCTCCTCGCTGATCTTGCCGAAGTAGGCGGTCATGACGTCGCACATCTTATAGAGGAACTCGAACACCATGGCGGCGTTGACGTTCTGCTTGGTGACGGCGGCCAGCCAGATGTTGGAGCGTTTGACGTGGAAGAAGCTGGTTCGGGCGATGTTGGTGACCGGCGAGCGGACCTGCTGCCGGGCGTGGATGACGTTGACCCGGAACGCGTCCACCGCATTTCTCCTGGAGGACGAAACGAGGACGAGACGGTCAAAATGTGATTTAATGTTTTCCTGTAGAGGATTAATCAATTAATCAATTATTACCTTTAAATTCATCAACCACTATTTTGATAATGGATTTATAGATGATTCCAGCTCGTTAAATGTGAATATTTTCTGGTTTCTTTGGTCCTTTATGACAATAAACTGAATATCTTTGAGTTCTGGACTGTTGGTCAAACTAAATAAGACGTCTGCTTTGACTCTGTGAGATTATTAACAGACATTTTCACTATTTTCTGACATCTGGTAGACAAAACGATTCATTGATTAATTGGATAAATAATCAGCAGATGAATCGATAATAAAAGACGATCGTTAGTTGTGGTCTGATTCCTCTGACGTCCTTCAGCAGCCTGTTATCTGCACAGACGGCGGTGACCTCATCACTGAGGTTTTTATGTTCCGTCATCGCTGCAGGGCTCTGTGCTACGCTGCTGTTGCCTAGCAACAGGCTCCCTGCATCACAGCGACTGAGATTCAGGCTGCAGCACGAATCTCTGCAGCGTCGAGAGAGAGAGAGAGAGAGAGAGAGAGAGAGAGAGAGAGAGAGAGAGAGAGAGAGAGAGACCTCCATCTGACTGAACAGCAGCGGTGGAAGAAGTACTCAGATCCTTTACTGCAGTAAAAGTACATAAGTATTATGAGCTTGATGTAGTTAAAGTATTGCAGTAAAAGTACATAAGTATTATGAGCTTGATGTAGTTAAAGTATTGCAGTAAAAGTACATAAGTATTATGAGCTTGATGTAGTTAAAGTATTGCAGTAAAAGTACATAAGTATTATGAGCTTGATGTAGTTAAAGTATTGCAGTAAAAGTACATAAGTATTATGAGCTTGATGTAGTTAAAGTATTGCAGTAAAAGTACATAAGTATTATGAGCTTGATGTAGTTAAAGTATTGCAGTAAAAGTACATCAGTATTATGAGCTTGATGTAGTTAAAGTATTGCAGTAAAAGTAGTGGTTTGGTCCCTCTGACTGATATATTATTATATATGACATCATTAGATTATTAATAGTGAAGCATCAGTGTTAGAGCAGCATGTTACTGTTGTAGCTGCTGGAGGTGGAGCTAGTTTACACTACTTTATATACAGTTAGCTAGTTTAGTCCAGTGGTTCCCAACCTAGGGGTCGGGCCCCTCCAAAGGGTCAGCAGATAAATCTGAGGGGTGGTGAGATGATTAATGGGAGAGGAAAGAAGAAAAAACAAAGTTCTGATACACAAATCTGTTTTCAGTTTTTGGACTTTTTCTCTAATCTTTGATTTTTGCTGAAATATTGGATCATTTGAACATTTATTGAAATGAAAGCATGTGAGAAGTTTAGAGGGAAAAATCACTATTTGGTGGAGCTGTTAACAACTCATAGACATGTGAAATGTGACCCCGACTACACACTGCTTTTTGTAAGACGTCAAAAGACAAAAAGGTTGGAAACCACTGGTTTCATCTTTAACAATGTGTTGTATTTTAAAAGCTTGTTATATTATCCATTGTGTCAAATCTTCATCTGAAAAGTAACTAAAGCTGTCAAATAAATGTAGTGGAGTAGAAAGTACAATATTTCCCTCTGAAATGTAGAAAGTAGCATCACATGGAAATACTCAAGTAAAGTACAAGTACCTCAAAACTGTACTTACGTACTTGAGTAAATATACTTAGTTACTTTCCAGCTGTGTCTGAGACAGTCTGTCAGCTCTTTCCTCTTCAATCTGTATACATTTGATTCTGTAAATCGTTTCTGTGATGAGACTCATGTTTGTCTCTAAATACAAACTCTTCTCATATCTCCTCCAGTCGTTCATGTCAGTTTTGCGTCTGTGAGCAGATTTTGACCCACTGAGATGATATTAAGGCTCATTTTCTTACTCGTGTGTCTTTATTTCCGTTTCTGTTCTCTCTGTTGTCACACGTACATGTTGCCGACGTGTCCGACCGTCATCCATCAGTCCCGTCAGAACATGACGGTTTACCTTGAACTGTGTGATCCAGATGTATGAACGATGCACGAAAACCACACACACACACCGTTTCACACACATAAACGTGACTTCAGACCAGCTTTCATGTTTTTCCCGTAGCGAGCTGCAGGTTACATGATGAGGTGGACGTATATGCAGTCTACATTTATAAACTTCATATTGATTCATTTTATCATTCTTTCACTGTTAATATTCTTTTTTATTTGTGACTCGTTTTATAAAGTCAGTTTGGAAACAAACAAACTGCTCATTGATTATATTTCTGAGGTTGATAAGCTGCAGTGACTGTTGGATTTTAATACATTTACACGTCAAACTGTCAATCGAAGGCAAATTTATAAACTTATTACTGATTAATTACCTGTGTGTGATCAATGTTATCATTCTTCTTCATTATTCTTTTAATTTACATAAGAAGTATGACTTCACTGATGATATATATGTATATATAACACATAAAAACATTCACTGTAAGACTAAAATTTTGACTTTTCATGTCTGCAGTGAGTCTAAAGGTTGTGACTGTACGTGCATCCATGTATGAACACAATATTGTTCCAGATCAATAAAAGTTCCCTGTTCATTGATTCTTCCGTCTAAACATTGTAAACAGATGTTCGGGTCTTCACAGAAAGGTTTTATACCGACTCGTCTGCAGGACTCACCCGATGTCATCGCGGTACACCCGAGAGATCAACACCTCCCCCTTGTGGTTGTAGATGAAGAGTCCTCCGATCATGGCCGACACCGTCAGTCAGAGCTGCTCATAACGAAGACTCGCTGCAGACAGACAGGAAGAGGAGACTTTCATACAGCTGGGAGCTCCGAGTCCACGTCAAAAAAAGTTGTTTCAGTTAAACTTGGAAACGCTGTCATATCGCTGACAGAACAGATGGTGGCAGTAGCGCGGCGTTTCATTGGAAGAGGAAGAAGAAGAAACACAATAACAACAATGGCGGACGGCTTCATGCGAATGTTGTTCTCTTTATTGTCTACTTTGAGTTAAACATAGTTATCCGCCACCTTTCTCTGCTCAAACTGTTGTCGGGAAGCCGCCACAGAAACAGAAACATTATACCGTTTCTTCTTCGCTGGTTTTCTGTGGCTGAGTTGTTCGCCTGTCCTCCGCACATGCCCAGTAGAAGGAGAATGACCTGTTTTTGATGTGGACGCATGTTGTTTTTGCACAACAACACAACAACAGCGTTTTAGAATTTAGCAGCTTTATGTTGACGTCGTCTCAGTTCGTTCAGCTGCAGTTACAACCAGCAACCACAGGTGTCGCCAAATCACACCAGGACTGAAATCTGAAGGATTATAACGAATCCGATCAATATTTTAATTCCGAAAAATCTGCCGTTATCTTTTATGTCCTCTTTTGACATTTTTTTGGTTTGTACACAACAGAAACTGCACACAGAAGAAGAAATCAAAACTTATTATTCCTTTAAATTATAACTTACTATAATTGGTGGATCAACCTTTACAGAAATTTAAGACATCACTAAGTATTATAAGATTTCTATTACCAAAAATATTACATATTTTTCTATCATATCAAAACGAGGCCCTTAAACACGTCATTATGTGTTTTGAGAAGATGAATAACATCAACAATCAGTAGCTGACAATATTCTGATTTTAACATGTTCACTTTGAGTTTTATCAGCAGATAAAATACCAGTAATAATAATAATAATAATAATAATAATAATAATAACAATAATAATAATAATAATTAGACAAAGACACATATGAACACAGCCATCCTTCCCATACATTTTGAATTGGTTATATAACTAACACTAACAGTAATTATATGGAAGCACATTTCTGGTAGTAAAAAATAAAATGAAATAAAATAAACTTAAGGGAATACAAAAGGTAAAAGGTCAAAATTATAAAACACAATGTCAAATTTGTACTTTTTAATGATAGTATTAAAACATTTTTTTTTTCCTGGCAGAAATTTACTTCCATACAATTAAGTCATATATATATATATATATATATATATATATATATATATATATATATAATTATTTTTCATGTTAAAATAGCTGATTTTAACTCAGCACCGTCCACTTAAAATGATTTGTCCCTTTAACATTACAGCTGCTAGTTAGCATGCTAGCTATGCTGATGCTATCCATCTGGGTGTCCGATTTAATAATAAAAAAAGATTTTTTTTAAAAAACTAACCAGAGTCAACAATTATAGATTAAATGTGGAGGCTAACGCTGTTGTCCTGCTCGCAGCTTTAACGCTGTTTGACAGTCCGAACTCCGTTTAGAAAACAGTCATTTTAACGGGGATCAATAAGCGACGCGGCTGCACACACAGACCATCAGGACATTTAACCGGTCGGTAACGTCGGTGTCTTTTTGTACTTTCGGCATAAAGAAAAACAAACATGGAGCACTTAAATCGATAATATTTCAATTTTCCACCGTTAGGATCGAATCACAGTCACCTATTGTCTAACGTTACCGCCCAGTCACGTACGTTACGATGTAGCCACATATAACGTTAATTCTCGATAAAACAATAAGTTATTTGGCTGAAAAGTGGCGGTTTTATTTAACATATATGCTACTTATATGTGCCGAATTGAAGGGTGGTTCCTCCTGACTCATATAAGATATTAGATCACGACTATAACAGGATGTACTGATATTGATAAGCAATACATCACTGAAAAGCCAGATTTTTTAAAAGGCGCTTCGTAGACGACAGCTAGCTAGTAGCAACGCCTGCTAACGTTACCGCAGCGATCAGACGGCGACGACTCCGCCGCGGTCACTCCGCCGCTGCTGCAGTGCCGACAGACGGACACACAGACACAGAGACACCCGGTGGGGTTTACGGTCCTCCGTGTTCTTACCACTCACAGAGAGAGAGAGAGAGAGGACCGCTGAGAGAACCGCCCGGGCCCTGCCGTCACTCCATCACGACATTTGACCGTGAAAACCGGACTCTCCCGTCTCCTCCGGTCGGAGGCAAGATGTCGGCGGCAGCAGCGGACTGTCAGCTGACGGCAGCCCGGCGGCCGCGTCCCATTCAGATCAGCCGTCTCCTTCACTGCGACTACCACACTTCTTTATTATCACCGGTTTATTCCGATGTTTCGGTTTAACTGACACTAACTAAATATAAATGTAATCAACTACTGTACGTAAGTACAGTTTGTACTTTACTTGAGTATTTCCATGTGATGCTACTTTCTACATTTCAGAGGGAAATATTGTACTTTCTACTCCACTACATTTATTTGACAGCTTTAGTTACTTTTCAGATGAAGATTTGACACAATGGATAATATAACAAGCTTTTAAAATACAACACATTGTTAAAGATGAAACCAGTGGTTTCCAACCTTTTTGTCTTTTGACGTCTTACAAAAAGCAGTGTGTAGTCGGGGTCACATTTCACATGTCTATGAGTTGTTAACAGCTCCACCAAATAGTGATTTTTCCCTCTAAACTTCTCACATGCTTTCATTTCAATAAATGTTCAAATGATCCAATATTTCAGCAAAAATCAAAGATTAGAGAAAAAGTCCAAAAACTGAAAACAGATTTGTGTATCAGAACTTTGTTTTTTCTTCTTTCCTCTCCCATTAATCATCTCACCACCCCTCAGATTTATCTGCTGACCCTTTGGAGGGGCCCGACCCCTAGGTTGGGAACCACTGGACTAAACTAGCTAACTGTATATAAAGTAGTGTAAACTAGCTCCACCTCCAGCAGCTACAACAGTAACATGCTGCTCTAACACTGATGCTTCACTATTAATAATCTAATGATGTCATATATAATAATATATCAGTCAGAGGGACCAAACCACTACTTTTACTGCAATACTTTAACTACATCAAGCTCATAATACTTATGTACTTTTACTGCAATACTTTAACTACATCAAGCTCATAATACTTATGTACTTTTACTGCAATACTTTAACTACATCAAGCTCATAATACTTATGTACTTTTACTGCAATACTTTAACTACATCAAGCTCATAATACTTATGTACTTTTACTGCAATACTTTAACTACATCAAGCTCATAATACTTATGTACTTTTACTGCAATACTTTAACTACATCAAGCTCATAATACTTATGTACTTTTACTGCAATACTTTAACTACATCAAGCTCATAATACTTATGTACTTTTACTGTAGTAGGATTTTTACTTGTAATAGAGTATTTTAATATTGTTGTATTGGTAGTTTTACTGCAGTAAAGTATCTCAGTTCTTCTTCCACCACTGTCTGACACACTGACAGGAAACCGGCTGCTGCTCTCCAGTCCTGACTGCTCACTGAGGCTGAGGCAGCAGGGCTGTGGATTGGGACGCAGCCCTCCCTCCTCCTCCTCTTCCCTCCTCCTCTCTCTCCTCCTCCTCCTCCTCCTCCTCCTCCTCCTCCTCCGTGTCTCAGGAGAAAGGAAGCAGTGAGCTCTGCACATGAATCATCATCATTCACGCACAGCAGGCCTCGGTCAGATCACGCCGGCCTGATGCTGTCTGTGATTCACTGAAAACAGCCTCTAATGCAGCAAAGCACCTTCATAATAAAAACCTTCATAATCCGAGTTTCAGAGCTGGATGAAGCCTGGTGGCCTCAACTCTACGATAAGGCTCTGGACGGATCCAGTATCAAAATCTTGTTTCATGTTTCAGTTCTCTGCATACATGCTGCATATTCCTCAATTAAACTGTGTTTAATCCGGGGGTTTACTAGCAGAAGCTGTGGCAGGTTTGAGTCTGTAGCAGCAGAGGAAGAAATACTGAGATCCTTTACTGCAGTAAAAGTAGTCTGACTGATATATTATTATATATGACATCATTAGATTATTAATAGTGAAGCATCAGTGTTAGAGCAGCATGTTACTGTTGTAGCTGCTGGAGGTGGAGCTAGTTTACACTACTTTATATACAGTTAGCTAGTTTAGTCCAGTGGTTCCCAACCTAGGGGTCGGGGCCCCTCCAAAGGGTCAGCAGATAAATCCGAGGGGTGGTGAGATGATTAATGGGAGAGGAAAGAAGAAAAAACAAAGTTCTGATACACAAATCTGTTTTCAGTTTTTGGACTTTTTCTCTAATCTTTGATTTTTGCTGAAATATTGGATCATTTGAACATTTATTGAAATGAAAGCATGTGAGAAGTTTAGAGGGAAAAATCACTATTTGGTGGAGCTGTTAACAACTCATAGACATGTGAAATGTGACCCCGACTACACACTGCTTTTTGTAAGACGTCAAAAGCCAAAAAGGTTGGAAACCACTGGTTTCATCTTTAACAATGTGTTGTATTTTAAAAGCTTGTTATATTATCCATTGTGTCAAATCTTCATCTGAAAAGTACCTAAAGCTGTCAAATAAATGTAGTGGAGTAGAAAGTACAATATTTCCCTCTGAAATGTAGAAAGTAGCATCACATGGAAATACTCAAGTAAAGTACAAGTACCTCTAAACTGTACTACAGTACAGTAGTTAGTTACTTTTCAGCTCTGGTTATTTAAATAACTTTTACTCACCTGATGCAGGAACTGTTTTGGACGCTTTGTTAAAAACTGCAGACTGACGTCATCAGATGTTTCAATAAACACGATTCTTGTTGAACATTTTGTGTTTTGCATGTATCTATTATCTTCTACATTAATAAGCTGCAGTTAGTTCAATGTCTCTGTTTTAAATAAAATGATCTAAGAACTACTTTGTTTACTGAGTTTGGATTTTGTTTTATTTTAAACTTTGCTAGAAGATCTGAAACAATTAAGTATGACATATATACAAAAGTAGAAGAAATTGGGGGGGGGGGGGGGGGGGGGCTGAATACTTTATCATAGCAACATCTCTGCATTTTGTTTTGAAAGTTTCTCTGAGCTCACCTGAAATCTCAGTTTAACTCCTGGACACACCTGCAGGGTTTATGACATCACAACAAATTATTCTTTAAAGCAAAAGTGTTTTAAAATTTCTTAAAACATCTTTTAAAATAAACTGAGGAGATTCTGCAGAAGAGATATTTCTTCCTGTGATAGTTTTGGACTTTAATGCAACAACATTCAGCCTTGAAACGCAGCGTTTACAGCTTCATCTGTGTGTTAGTGTGTTTATTATCGTGTAAGCATCAACTCAGAGGTACCTGAACACAACATTCAATCACTGGTTACTCTCAGAATATCTTCATAAACTTTGACAAAAGACAAAACAAAAACAGGTTTTATTTTCATCTCTCTGCTTTAAGTGCACATGTCAGGGTTTGATTTTCCTAAAGTGCTGCAGTATTTAAAGTTCCACTGCACCGACATGAAGGTCCTACAGGCGGCAGAGAGGAAACACGACTTTCAGAATCATTCAGTGTTTAAAATACGACGACATTCGCTGGATCTTCAGCACGACGACTGGCTGATCCGGAGGTGCTGCTGCTGCTTGCTTCTCCTCACTACAGTCACACAGACAACCGCAGACAAACCAGCATCCAGACAGCTTCAGAGATAAATATCAACAGGTATTATTTGGATTTTATTCTTGATGAACAGCTTTGATCCAAAACACACAGAAACACACGAGTGAGGACAGTCGAGTCGTGTGAAGCGTCTTCAAAAATCGAGTGGTTCTTCCTTCGTTCCAGAGTAAACTTTTTCCTCTCAGAATTTAAACATCTGAATTTTCTGGAACATTAAAAGCCTCTGAACGCCTCCTCTCCCCCCCCCTCCCCCTCCCCCTCCCCCTCCCCCTCCTCCCCTTGACACAGACAGAAGTTAAACATCTGGTTCAAGCACAGTCTTCATGTTCAACATGTCCACATGAAGGCAGAACAATGAGCTCGCCTGATGGAGATCTGTACACACACACACACACAAACACACACAGCTTCAGTCCGAGTGTGCTGCTGCGTTCAAGCTCCACCCAACAAACAGATTTCCTCGAACATCCGGCGCCTGACAGGCCAACAGTCCTCCAGCTGCTCCGATCACATGTCAGACCACAGAATGGCTTTGCTGCCTTTCTCCACGCTGGCGACGAACGCTCCTGACGGCGACCAGGACACCGAGTTGATGGCAGAGCTGCGGACAGAAGAACAACAGCAGGTTCAATTTAAGTTTCTTAAACCACATTCAGGCTGTTTTAAGAGCTGCAACCATTAGATTCATTATTAGAAATAATTAGTTGTTGATCGACAATCTTGTATTTCAAGTTTTTTTTCCCCTTCTGCTGCAGTTTATCAGCTCGGTGTGAAATCTGACTCGTAAAAATGTTTTGCTGATCTGACAGCAACATGTCGGCCTATTTGAACCAATATGACCCCAGAATCAATAAAACCATCAGCTTCAGACTCCTTAAAGCTCAGCAGATGTGCTTTTACACCTGATTTGCTCACATTTTGTCAAATTTTTTTCACCAAATAGTAGAACTTTATTCTCCAGTCATAGCTGTGGATGTTCAGACAACCATCACTGATCACTGTGATACTGAAGGAAACTTAAAACACGTGACGATTCTCAGCTTCTGCAGCTTCTTTCTTCTCTGTTTCTAAGCAGATTTATGGAGGTTTATTGGTGATGGACGTCAGAGATCAGGAAGTGTGAATAATATCAATATGTGTTTCTGACTGAGGATACGTCTCAAGTCTCTTAATTTATGTCTCCTCGCCAGAACCGGAGCTTGTTGCTGATGCGTCATTTTGACAGCCGTCTCAAGTCTCTTATTCTGCTCCGAGGAGCGAGGAAACACGAGAGCAGCCTACACGGAAGTCTTTTACCGGCCGACACGCCCCCCTATTGGATATCAGTTATTGATCGGATTGGAGACAGATTACAGATTTAATTTAAGTGTATCATTCAAGTTTTATGTTTTATTTGTTTTCTGATTCATCATAGTTAAAAATCTGTTAATTGTCGACCTGATCAACAAAAGAACCGTAAACAACTTTCTTCATTTATAAGATTTTTTCTCATGATGTTATTTCCTCCATTAAACTGTTTCTTGCTGACAGACAGACTCTTCCTGACTTTAATTTTATCCATGATAAGTTCAACACATTTATATTTTACATCATTTATCGTCATTTCCATTCAGTCACATGTGAGGCTGAAAGTTCCTGAGCGTCGGGTTTGATATGAGTTACATCATTTCCATTTTCCCTGAAACATTTAGCCAATTACATATTTTCCAGCGTTCAGAAGAAATGATCATATTCTGGGTAATTGAATAATGAATTCACTATCAGGATTATCAAGAAATACAGATACAAATAATCAATAAATAGTATAAACGCATTCTGCGAGTAGAAATGGTTCCTGTGCGTCTGAGCAGGACACAGTATAAATACAGAATGCAGGTTTTTATTTATGTGTTTGTTAAACAGGTAAAAGCTGCAGAGAGGAAACTGCTGCTCTAGCGGTGATAACTGTGAACCTTTATTAGTGTTAACACAGTGCACATCAGAAGTTTCTACAGCCGTTAAAGCCGACTGACAGCTCATCCAGCTGTGATCAGCTGTCGCCGTCATCAGAAACGGACGTCGCTTCACGTGACGCCTCAGAGGAGAGGACGTCTCATGTCTCTGAAAACAAATTTCCTCGTTTCCTCTCCTCGCTCGGTTTCCTTGCGTCTCTCTGCGGTGGGAGGGACTAAAGACGCAAGTGAGGGAAACGTGGATGCAATTTAAGAGACTTGAGACGCAGCCTGAGTTACGACTCTGAGGATGATGAAAATAAAAATGTAACTTCCCGGCTGATATTGTGTTTGTCGCTGAACATCTGTGATCAGTCCGGTTCTTACTTGTGGTTTCGGTCCAGAGTTTTTTCTAGTTTCCCCGTCAGAACGTTCCAGATGTACAGAGCTCCGTCAGCTGATCCGCCGGCCACGTAGCTGCCGTCAGGACTGAAAACAAAAAAAACAACAAAGCTTCAGACTCTTCTGATTATCTACAGGAGAGAAGCTCCTGCTGCTTTTATGAGTAAATCCTGCAGATGTTTCACATTAAAAGCCTACAGGAACGGCTCGTGGCCTTTAAGTCATGGGAAGACTTTTAATGTGACACATCAGTACAGGAAGTGTTGACAGTAGCTGGACAGCGAACATAAAACCAGCAAAGTAGAAACTCAGTCGATCGTTATTAAAGCTGCGATGATTAGTCGATTAGTTGTCAAATATTAAATTAATCACTGACCATTTTGATAATTGATTAATTGTTTTGATTCCAGCTTCTTAAATGTGAATATTTGCTGGTTTCTTCAGTCTCTGTGACAGTAAACTGAATATATTTGACATTTGATGACGTCATCTTGGACTTTAGGAGACACTGATCAACATATTTCACCGTTTTCTGAATTTTTATAGAACAAAACAACTAACCAATTAATCTATAAAGGAAAATAACTGACAGATTAGTGGATGTGTGAATAAGATGTGGAGTAGAAAGTTTTTATTTTCCTCTGAAATGTAGCGGAGTGGAAGTATAAACTAGCATCACATGGAAATACTCAAGTAAAGTATAAATACCTCTAAACTGAGTAAATGTACGCAGTGTTGAACTCACCTGAAGGTGACTCTGGTCCAGTCGGCTCCACATTTGAAGCCCTGAGCGCTGAACACACAAACACATCAGTTATTAAACAACAACAACAACAACAACAACAACAACGACCCGACACTCTGACGGTGTGGTGAAACTACAGACTGCTGCTGGTGTTTGCAGATACTGAACCTGAACGTCTGTCTGACGGCGTTGGAGCGCAGGTCGATGATCTTGACCAGGTCGTCTCTGGTGCAGGTGAGCAGCTCAGTGCGGTCGTGGTTCAGATCCAGAGACGTGACTCTGCCCAACAGCTCCAGCTCCTGCACTATAGTCTCCGCTCTGACACACACACACACACACACACACACACACACAGAGGACGCAGGTAAACAGTGTCAAAGGTCATGCTACATGTCCAGAAGGGTTCGGAGACGCGAGGACAACTTCTAACTCTAAAAACAAAACCTCTCTGTCAAACTCACTGACACGACTTGAAGCTTTCTTCACCTGTGGATGTGGAGAAGTGAAGCAGACAGAATGAATCCTCACCTGCTGTCCCAGAAGCGAACCTTCTTATCAAAGTGTCCGCTCATGATGCACTGCTCCGTGCAGACGATGTCGTTACAGCTGGAACCAGCAAACACCGTCTTGATACCTGCACAGGTGAGACGGCAGGTGATATGAACAAAAACGGGCCATGTTGCTATGGTAACACTGTACTGAAATATATCAGTCAGACAAAAACCAGCCAATCACGTACAGACTTTGCTGCGGAGGTCCCACAGTTTGAGCGTTCGGTCGTAGCTTCCGGAGGCGATTCGAGCGTTGTCCAATAGGAAGCGAGCTGACAGAACCTTCCCGCTGTGACCCGTCAGTGTGTGCTGGACAAACACAAACATTAATTTCATCAATGAAAACTAATGTAAAATATTCGTTAACGACCTTTTTTCCCCCCACACAACCAAAACGGAGACTAAAACTAAACTATTTTAACCAGCAAATAAAAACTAAACGATAACGTGAAACTGGAGCTCCTGCGGTCTCAGTAGAGGAGTGAGATCACCTCTCAGGCCCCGCCCACTCAGCCTGACGCTCCTTTCTGATTGGTTCTGTTGGATGTCAATCGGCAGCATCACACCGAGCCTGTGGGATCTGCGTACAGGCTGTGTGATGTCACATCCTGTCTGTCTGTCAGCGGCTCCTGGGACCAGCGCTGCACTGCTAGAGCATGCTGGGAGCAGAGAGCAGGGGGCTGCTGGGAGCCAAAATGGCGGCTAAGGGGCGGGGCATCTGAGCGTCAGACCTTTTACATCACATCACTGACCAACAGGTTACGACGCTCAACCAATCAAGTTTGTGCTTCTTTGTTTCCATGACGACGTGATTTCATTTCCTGACTGACATTTTATTTTGAAATATCCTCAAGATTTACTTTCCGAAACTTTCCCCAGATTTCCTCAACAAAATCTATTTATTTACTTGTTATATAACTAAAAAGAATGACGTTAAGTCATTTTAAGTGTTAATACAGCAGAACGGTTAGCGGATCAATCATTTAGTCCATCAACTAATTTACTTTGTAATTTTACAAATGATTCTTAACCGTGAAAGGATGAATATCTGGTGAAAATATGAATAGTTACTTTTAAAAAAGGGCATAACACAGAAACTGGTTTTATTTTGCTTATAAAAACAATAAAAATAAAGTAAAAAAAATGTTTTAACTGGCAAAAATTTTGATCTGTTAATCGTATCAAGTCATATTTTAAGCAAAAATGTCAATATATACTTGTTTCCTTCCTCTTCTATTATAGTAAAGTGAATTTTGGGGGTTTTGGATAAATAAAAAAGACATTTAAGTGTCTATTTGGGCAACTTTTCACTATTTTCTGACATTTTATTGATGAATTAAGAAAATTGTTTGAGATAATCAATAATAGTTGCAGCTCTAGTCATAAATGTTTTATTTAGTAGTGTGGATTTAACAGGATACTCCAGCAATTCAATTCATCTCCATGGAGACGGATCTAAAAAAACAAATACATGCATCAGGTGCAGCTCTACGTGGACCCGTTCCACTGACTCACCCTCAGTCTGTAGTCGTCTACCGTCCAGATCCGACTCGCAAAGTCATTGGAGGCAGCGAGCAGGTACGAGCCCTGAAAACACAACAACAAACTATATATCAAACCAGCAGGAGGAAGCCGTAAAAACACACAAACAAACAAACAAACAAACAGTGAGTTAAAAAAAGTAAGAAGTCAGTTTTCAGACTTACAGCGCTGTCAAACTCGATGCTGGTGATTCCTGCGTTGCTGCCGGTCAGAGCTCCTTTAGGCTCACAGCGACCTGAACACAGACAACAACAACAATAATGATAATAATAATAATGATAACAGCTTAAAGACAGATCAGTGGTTCAGTCACAACAGCCCACCAGCTACAATCCGTCAGTTTTTTAAGTTAAACAGTGAGCACAGTGAACTCATTTCTCTGTTTAGCATCTTCAGGCTAGGCTAACCTGTTGTTGCCAACTTTGGAGCTAACCTCCTTCACTTTTCCAGCATTTGGGGAAACAACAGACGTGACTTTTTAGCATTTATTAACTGACACACTGTAGTCTGTGCTGTACATTTACTGCCAGACTGACAAGTTGCCGCTGACCTTTTCCTCTGCTCCGCTCGCATCCACCGTCACCTCTCTGCTCCTCGCTCTTTCCCGCTCGCTACGCAAACATACTGCGCAATTATGCTGTACTCCTAAACGGAGTTACGCTACCGATATTTAGCGTTGTTTTTGACATTAAAAAATATCTTTCGGCCTGGCGGAGGTTCGTTGAGATTATTACGGAAGAAACACAGATTCAGTAACCGTTCAGTAACCGTTGAGTACAGTTAGACCCAGCAGGCTCCATCAGGTTGGGCGAGTTCAAAGTTGTGAAAACAACGGGGGTGTTTTGAATACACCCCCGTTGTTTTCACAGGTAATTTGTTAGTCTGTCCCCCCCGCCGCAGGAAATAATGGATTAATCCTGAAAAGCTGTTGATGTAGCACTTTTCTCCTTATGAAAATAACACGGAGATTATTCGACCAATGAGAATTTAGTCGGACGAGAACATATCGACCAACTAACCGACCAGCAGACTGCAGCCCTAATAATCATAATAACTTAAAGACACATCAGTGGTTCAGCCCACCAGTTACAATCCTTCAGTTTTTTAAGTTTAAATTAGAGCTCATATTTGATTCAGTTGTGAAGTGGGAGCAGATGTTGTTCCAGATGTTTCCCACAGACACCGTCAGAGACTCTCAGTCTGATCGACATGAAACTCTCCTGTTGAATCACAACAAAAGACTGAAACTGTTCACATCACTTTCTAACCTCTGCTGACGGTTCATATAGCAGCCATCATCTACGTTCATTTTAACTTCAAATAAAGATTTTTGTGCACGTTGTAATAACTCCATCTCCATAAAGTCGACATTTAACACATCAAGCAGCTCTGACTGAAGCATTTAGCTCACATGTTTACTGAGTAAAGATGATCGATATGGGATCATTCAAATAAAAACTGTGATTAACTGGAAAATCAATAGTTAATACAATACTTCTTCATCTAAAAACACAGAGTGGAGACTCACCAGGTTAGATGGACTTAATATTGAGGAACAAGATGATTATTCCAAATTATAGTATTGAGCTAATAAATATCTTATAGGACATATTTAAATGTAAACTTTAAAGTCATATTGATGTATCAGCTTCTAGACAAAGTCAAACATCAGCTGGTTTAGTGATGATTAGTGAAGAATGTAAATAATGTTAAAAAGGACCAGTTCCCAGTGTTTCCAGTGTGTTAAACCAGCAGTCAGGTGTCCATATGAACATTCCTCCAGTTCATAAGGGATATTAAGACAACATAAAGAGGCACTAAAAAGACTGTTAAGTTGAAAGATATCTACTTGATTTGACTCATTTGGACGCTGAGGCTTCATATTAGCTTCACATAAACTTTTTAATACGTGTTTGCACATGAAGGATCTATCAGCAGCACTTCACCTGAGACGACCTCCCACAGCTTCACCCGGCGGTCCATCCCTCCTGTTGCTAGGAGACGAGAGCCGGGGCTGAACCTCACCGCGTTCACCTCGCCATCGTGGGCTTCCTGCACACACACACATATTTAATGCAGAGCTAACACTGAAAGCATCTCTTTAAACACTTTTTTTTTTTTTTTTAATTTTGGTCTCAGCTTGAAAACTTGAGATCAGCTCCTCCTCCTCCCCCCTTCACCCCGACGCTCCGCTCTGATTGGTTATGTTGGATGTCTGTCATCATCACACCGAGCCTGTAGGATCTGTGTACAGACTCAGAGCTGTGATGTCACATCCTGTCTGTCTGTCAGCAGCTCCTACGACCAGCACTGCACTGCTAGAGCATGATGGGAGCAGAGAGCAGGGGGCTGCTGGGAGCCAGAGGGCAGCTGGGAGAGGATTGTGGGTAATCAGACCTTTTACTTCTCATCATTGACCTTTGAGGTTAATAACAGTTTATATTTCTGTGTGAGACCAGGAGAGATGCATTATGGGACTACTGGATGGAGAAACAGCAAGCCGCTCAGCTCCGTGTCTGAGCGCAGCGGGGTGTGTTTGATATAAACACGTTCACGTCACAGCGGGGCGGGGCTTATGGGCTCTGACTGGCTGAACGGGACAAATGTAATGAGAGAGAGGAACGAGCACAACTAGCCAATAGGAGCACAGACAGCTTTGATTGGCGGCAGAATCAACCAATGGAAGGCCGTAAACTGCTGCTACAGTTCAACCTCAGTTTAGTCTCACTGGTGACGTTTCTGTCTGGATTTAAACCATTTAACTTATTAAATCTTGATCGTTTTAATTGATGTTTGTCTGCTCGTTCTGAACAGACATGTTTTGAACGGCCACTCGTCAACTTAAGATGTGTCAGACGGTGTGTTAACAGACTGTTCTGCTGATAACAAGTAGACAAAAAAAAAAACCATAATTTAAAGCACCTTTAACGAGACTGAAACTATAAAGAGTCAAGACTAGAACCCTGAGGAACCCCGCAAGTAATTGTTCATTTAACAGTTAATCAATAATCAACTGTTTGCTCACAAGTTTAGTTGAAGTTTAGGCAGCTGAGACTGAACACTAGTCCAAGTGTCAGCTGACAGAGCTGCAACTAATCTGTTGATTATTTTACTCAATTAATTGATTAGTTGTTTGGTTTGTAAAATGCCCCAAAAAAAAGTCTTGTTTTGTCCACCAAGATCTTCAGTTTACTGTCATAGAGACTAAAGAAACCAGAAAATATTCACATTTAAGAAGCTGGAATCAGAAATTGTTGCAGATTAATATAATAGTTTGCAACTAATCGATCAATCCATCGGCAGGAAATTGATCCTCAAATATTTTGATAATCAATTAGCAAAGATTCCAGATGTTTGATGGTTTCAGGTTCTCAAATGTGCCATGTTTTTTCTTGTCTTCCAGTAAACTGAATGTCTGAGTTTTTGTTGTGATGATGCGTTTCCCGTCTCAACAATCTGAACCGGTCTGGCTGTTAAACCGTCACGTGGGGTCGGCCCCCGGCGAGGAACCGGAGATACTTACAAACACGTGCAGCGCCGTGCACGGGACCCGAACCTCGGCGCACACGCCCGACGGAGCCTCGGTGCTTTCTGGTGACGTGCTGAAGGAGTTGGCGGTTCGACGCCTGCTGAGGAAGAGATCACAGTTAGTCTAATAAACCCCGGGGGGATGCAAAGATTAACTAATATACGGTTAATTAATAATTGTTTCTATACATCAAACATGAAGTGAGATATCCAGATTGGGTTTAATGACGTTTTAAAAACCTTTTTACATATCTAACCCTAACCCTTATTGAAAGTCTTAACATTCAGCTTTCAAACATGTAGAGCCACAACAAATCTTCATAAATCAATTAATCTGCTGATTATTTTCTTGATTTATTACTTACTTGGCCTATAAAACAACTAATCAATTAATTGAGAAAATAATCAGATTGATCGATAATGAAAATAATCATTAGTTGCAGCCCTCAAAACAGTTTCTGATTAACGTTTTGTTGATTAACTGATATATTAATTGAATAGTTGTTGCAGCTCTACAAACATTTCAGTAATTTATTGGAAACTGTTTTAGTCTTTTGATTGATGCAACAACCTGAAGATGAGACTTCAGGTGTGTTGATGTGACGTTTGTATTACATCATAAAATTTACCAAAGAAGTTCAGTTAATAGTTTTTGAACAACAAAAAAGGAATAAAACACGTCAGGCTTTGGAAACACACACACAATACTTGTTAGTAGATCAGTTCATTGTTGAGATTTGTTGACAATAAGAAAAATATAGAAAATCAGCTGAATTACCCTTTAAAACAATGTTAGTGTGAAGATCTAAATAAACATTCATATTTTTCATATTTTCTCACCCTCATCATGTCAATAAACTGGTATTCATGTTATTTGTTTACATGCTTTGACAGCAAACAGGAACATCACACTTCAATTCAAAATACAGGCAACTACAGAGGCCTCGGAGGGACTATCTTAGTGGACAGTCTCCACACAAGCGCTCAACATCTTCCACTAATCCAGTTTTACAAACAGAGGGACCAGATTTCCTGCCGGAGCTTCTGTTACATTTCTGGTGATCAAACACACGGCAGGGTTTTCTAATATGAGCTGATATCAGTGCCAGCAGCCTCCCAGCTCCTTATCAAATTATAAATCAAGTTTTTGTGGTTGAATTTTAAGAAATTGATACTTCTCAGTTTGATAATTTACTAATTCAAGTCAAAAGAAGAAGAAGAAGAAAAAGAAGAAGAAAAAACTATTCACATATTGATTGTTTATATAATAACATTGATTATTGCCACACTTCAAATTATGACGTACAAATTCAGATTTGAACACAATTTAACTTCAGTACCTGCTGGCATAAATATCTGTCTTCACTCCTCCAGATGGAAACATGTTTAGCGCTGCAGCAAACTACTGTGTTTGTTATTGATTGATGTCCTGATTTATTTCTCGTTAATCGCTTCGTCTAAAATATTGAAAAACTGAGAAAAACAGACCAAAACTCTCAAAAGTATTCAGTTTACTGTCCTTTAAGGAAGAAAAACAAAACAAACAAACATTGACATGTTTCTTGATAGTTGCAGCTCTAAACATGTTAACAACAGAAGCGTCCAGTTGTTGCACATCATGTTACAACATAAAAAAGGTAAAAAAAAAAAAAACTAAAAAAAAAAAAAAACATCCATGAACTGCCTCTGAAGCTTCACCTGCACAGAACAACACTAGTCTAACATGCCTTAAACAGATTATTGATTTAGTACTGGGATTATTGTCAAGAATAATCACGTCACTACAAACGTCATAGTGTGTTCACGCTGCCAGCAGACCGATGGACAGAATGACGACGCCGACTCAGCTAACGGCTAACAGCTAACGGCTAACAGCTAACGGCTAACAGCTAACGGCTAACGTTCACTCTCGTTTCTGGCCGTCAGCCAATCACAGGGGGGCTTATTTCAGAGTTAAAACACCCGGAATGACTTTGAAAGTACTTGCAGAGGGTTTTTGAGTCTCTCCGGGTGTTTAGACACCTTCATCAGTGTTTCGCCTTGAATGCTTTTCAGTGGGAGTTAAAAGCCCCCACCGGTGTTGTCGCGGGTCGGGATGGATACCGTCAGGATACTCTTATCGGTTCTTTTTCATTACTAAAGAACTGCTTTTTGAAAGATATATTTAAAAAAAAAAAAAAAAAAAAGGATAAATTCAGAACAGGTTTACAACTGATTTATATCTTAAATATAACTACATGTTTACAACAGCAAAGTCCCAATATAACCTCAATCTCTCACTGGAAACTAATCTAAAATGTCAACATAAATATTTCTGACATCAAAATACTGAGTGAAAGGGGGGGGGGGGGGGCATCTCAGCCAGTAGTTAAACTTATAAAAATTTAACTAGTTTTAAGATACGTGGCAAAATAAACTAAACCGTTCGGCTATATACACAGCTTCTGTTTTTAGCTTGTTTTCTAATAATGTGCTGTTAGCGCAGGCAGCGCGCTGTTTGTGTCGAACATACCGGCGGTGGACGGAAGCCTGCAGGCAAAGCTGTTGAAAATATCACTTCTCTACATGTTTATGCTCGTTGAAGACGTGGTTTGATAAAGTATTTTAATGATAAAGGATTTTTACTCGCGTAGCTGTTGCTGCACTGACAGTAACGAGCGTAGTAACTCGAGTAAAATGTCATCTTCATTTTACCTGGTTCACCGTTTCCATGGATGTATAAAGAGATCTGGATGCAGCGTCGGACGTGGGGCCCCGTTCATTCCTATGAAAGTTGCTCAGTGGCGCATGAAGCCAAAAAAAAAACAAAAAAACGACTTCCCGTTATGAAAGTACCCGGATCTTCCGCATTGTGCGGCCCATAGAGCATGCGCACTAGTGACTTTCGTTGACCGAGTCGGCTACTTCCGGTTTAGCCCTCCGGCTAACTTCAATGGGGATAAAACAATTCAATCATGCAGCTCTTCAAGGCTTTTGAAATGTGATCGGACCGAACGGATTTAATTCTGAAAGTGAGACGAGTCATTTCGCGGAGGTTGTGACGCTCAGAAAAATGTATCCGCTGATTTACAGACGTCTCTTTCACAGTGTAAGTCTCTGGGGAAAAAGTCTTTGTGGGCCAGTTTGCATCACGTGACGTTGGCCGCTATGTCAAATTTGCTTCAAAGCCTGGCGCTCTTCCTGTATCCAGTTCTCTTTAGACATCCACGCTCTGCTCTGCTGTCTGCTCAGTGTCTGTGTGTGTGTGTGTGTGTGTGTGTGTGTGTGTGTGTGTGTGGAGGAGCCTCGGTCAAACACCAACAGAGAGCAGAAGGCTTCCTGCAGCGCGACCATAAATTACACCAAAACATCAAAATATACAGAACAGACCTTAAAAATACTCTGGTTCTCAAAATCTTAGAACCGGTTCCAGTTCAGACCCGGGTTTCGAGGGGCATCCCTAGTCACAGGGCGGCGGTGACACGGATACGTGGTGTCATTATATCCGCGTGCAGTAAAGCGGTTGTTTGTAATATTATTACATTATATTAACGTCAGGTTTTGGAGCGAGCCCGTCACACTGTCGCTATCCTGCTAGTTTAAGTTACATTTGTTTTTATTTGTGTCTTTCGGGCAGGTGAAGGTTAAACACTGTTCATGTTATTACTGGTCGAGATGACGGACAAATAGAAACGAATCAAACTGCTGGCAGAGTGAACAGGTGAACACACATGATCCTTCACCTGGAGTGCGGTGGGACGAGTCCAGGCTGAACACACTCAGACACGCTGCAGACACACAGACAGACAGACAGACAGACAGACAGGTTGTCAATCACAACATGGACAGTCCCAGACCCCCAGAGACCAGGACAGAGACCCGGCAGAGACCAGGACAGGAAGGTGGACACACAGGACAGGTGAAACTTACAGCTACATACCCAAATATGTTGGAGATGGAGTCCAGCAGACCACCTGGGGGAGGCTGGGAGACCTTCTTACTGCAAACATACAAACAATCTGTCAAAACCCTGAAACACAAACAGAAGCAGCTGCACCACAAATATTCAGTCATATGTCAGATGTCTCATCTCTAGATGGATGAATGAATGTTATACTGGATTTATGAGGCTCATACAGGAGTTTTCTGGGAGCTGAAAGAAAATCTGATAAAATATAAACAACAATCATTTCTGAAAAGGATCCTTGAATGTGGTTCTTAAAGAATTATGATCAAGATATGTAGCGTTTGGGACATTTTACAGTGTAAAAATAAACTAAAAAGAGCAGAAAACAGCAACTATTTGTGTTAAAATGTCTTGTCTGCACCTCTACTGTTATTATACATATACATGTAATTCTATATGCATATATGGGTGTGAGTAGATATAAATGTGTTGAAGCAGGACAGGTGCCGTCTCACCTCGGAGTTCTGTTGAGCGGTCGGTTCGGCGACGTCTCTCCGCCTCCTTTCCCAGCATCCTCTGCCAGAACCTCGATGTCGTCGTCCCTGAGGAGAGAAGTGAGTCAGCGCCTCTCTGTGACATCAGCAGAGTAAAAAAAAAAAAAAGTGAAAGTTAACGGTACTGACGGGTCAATGGGCAGAGGCTCTTTGGCGGCGTCGGCCAGCTCCTTCTGTAGTTTGGCTTGTCTGCGTCTGAAACATCATCATCATCATCATCATCATCATCATCATCATCATCAGAGTCAGTCAGAGGAATCAGACACGACAGGAGAGAAACCTGCGTGCGTGCGTGACGTCCGTCTACCTGCTGTCCTTCTCGTTCTCGGCGTTGAGCCGGTTCGCCTCCTGAGCCTTCTCAGCCATCCAGCGGGACACCAGCTCCTGGTTGTCCTCCGTGGTTTTCCTCAGCTTCTCCTCCAGAGCGCTGAAGGTGATCTGCAGAGCGTCGTACTCGTCCTTCAGGGTCTGGTTCGCTCTCTCCAGGTCCTGCGGCGACACAAGAACACCGCATCACAACTTTGGGATCCATTAATATATTTAAATCGATTAGATGCGACTGATGCTTCCAAATCACAGGTTACAGCAGTAATGAACTGTGGAGCCACATGTGAAGAACCGTCCTGTTGTTTCTAAGATGTAATTAATGAACAGAGAGGAGACTGTAGACTCCACAGCAGCTGATCTGTTGAGCGTTTTGATGGTTCGTGGTTTGTTTCAGAGCGTGAAACTGTCGCAGCTCCTCCTTCATCTTATTACAAAGTCATATAGATCAGTCCTCTGTATCATAAAACCATTCAGACTGATTGAACCTGTTTTATATTAATAATATTTATTTACTGAAGGTTACAGGACTTCTGACTAATGAGAAATGGGTCCCATTTGTTTTGTAATTGTTAGATACGTCCAACACATCTAATTAACGTCCTCTGATGAAGCTGGAAGTTGAGCAGCTGTTTGGAGCTGCAACGATTAGCTTCTTAAATGTGAATATTTTCTGGTTTCTTTAGTCTCTATGACGACAGTAAACTGAATATATTTGAGTTGTGGACAAAACAAAACATTTGATGACGTCGTCTTGGGCTTTTGAGAAGTTTTTCACCATTTTCTGGACCAAACAACTAATCAGTTAATCTAGAAAATAATCAGATTAATTGATAATGAAAACAACTATTAGTTGCATCCCTACAGCTGTTTCACTCTGATTAATCCGACTTTCTGTCTGAAGGTCTCAGCTTGAAAACTTGAGATCAGCTCCTCCTCCTCCCCCTCACTTCACCCCGACGCTCCGCTCTGATTGGTTGTGTTGGATGTCCGTCATCATCATCACACCGAGCCTGTAGGATCTGTGTACAGACTCAGAGCTGTGATGTCACATCCTGTCTGTCTGTCAGCAGCTCCTACGACCAGCACTGCACTGCTAGAGCATGATGGGAGCAGAGAGCAGGGGCTGCTGGGAGCCAGAGGGCAGCTGGGAGAGGATTGTGGGTAATCAGACCTTTTACTTCTCATCATTGACCTTCATCACTTCTTCACCACGTGTCTGAACTGTTAGATTCATGTAATGCTGCTGCTGTGGAACATGTGTAGAAATGCTGCCTTCAAGTCAAGACTCAGGGCTTCAACCTTTCTGATGTCGGCTCATCGTACATGCTCATAAACATTTTGGTTGCTAAGGTGGTTGCTAAGGTGTTTCCATGTGTTGTTCAGTTCCAACATGTACGGATGGATTTGAGACGTTGACATTTGGAGTAAAGAAGGAGAAAAAGAAGTGAAATCCTGCTACTATAGTTTGTTTACGTAGCCTCCGGAGCCGGAGGAAGCTTCCTGAAAGCTGACCAATCAGAACAGAGTGGGCTCATCAGGAGGCGGGGCCTTAAAGAGACAGGAGCTAAAACGGCCTGTTTCAGACAGAGGCTGAACTGAGGGGCTGCATAAAGGACCAGTAGAAGATAAATAAGGAGTTTTTAACTGGAAATCATGTGAAGATATTCCAGTAGAGCCCCAGAATATAAATATAGAAATATGCAGAATATGTCCTTGATTTTATTGCTGTTTTAGATTTGTTACTAGGGAGATACTGTTGGGTTTAGACTTGCTTGTAGAAGTCGTCCACAAACAATATTCCTGTTATATATAATCAATTAATACATTTTAAAAAGTATAACTTATTTGCACAGTAATAAAAACAGATTGAGATATCCATCACTAATATTCATGTATCATTTTCTATTTAAGTTATAATAACGTTTTATTCTGGCAGACGGAATAATAATAAAGACTAATCTCAATCTGATTATTATACAAAATATTTCTCTTGATCACTTTTTGTAAATATTCATTTAAAATAAAGTTCAGATCTACTGCAGTTGGTGATTTTCTTCCAGTGAAATTTCGCTGCATTTCCCAGGATGCTTTAAACAGGAAGACACTTCCTGTTGTTACCTTCAGGTGTGTGATTGGTTCTTACCTGCAGGAAGCTCCTCAGCTCCCGACAGTCTCCCTCCAGCTTAGCGATCTGCTGCTGATACTCCAACATCCTCAAAAACACAAAAACAAAGGAGGCTTTATTAAAACAACACACATTTACATTGTGTTTGATACATACATACATATATCAGGTATCATACAGACACACATGCTGCAGAGCGGGAACTCACATGGCCTCGTTGCTCTGGATCTCTTTGTCTTTCTCTTGTATCTGGTTTTTCAGTTCGATCACATTGTGAGCGAGCTGCAGGACAAAAAAAAAAAAACATGTTTCCAGGACCTGAAACGTCTTCATCACTTCTGCAGAATAAAATCACAAACTGCAGCAGGACGTGTTTGACACGTCGAGTAAAAACAGGATCATCGTTTCCAAAAAAAACATCTCAAATATTAAGAAAACTATGACGTCATTCCAAAATTAAAGCCGGTCAGTCAGTGAGTGTTGACAGATGTATCAACCTGGATCTCTTTGGGCTTCATGAAGCTGGTTCACTCTTAAACCAGGATAAATCACCATGGTAACTAGTAGGGGATGTGCAGAGTGCCCAGTATTTGTATCTGTATTTGTTGAGGCAGCAAAATTATTTGTATTCGAATAAAAGTGGAAAGAGGCTTAAAAACCCTGTTTATGTTTTTATGACGCTTTTAATTTTAGAAAATTAAAGTGTTACAATAAGTGTTTATGTATAAACTACTTTATGAAGGACGACGTCCTCACACCGGGTCTCTAACTAGACGACTGCGCTGACTACTGAGATAAAACTTTACTAAGACAGACCTCTACCTGTTTATACACCTTATAACACACAGACAGCACAGCCTGGAACATGTAGAAGAACTTCAGAGGTGATTCTTGCTTTGTACTTTTCATTTATTGCCTATTTTCTTACAACCTGACTTTGTGGAAAGGAGAAGAGGAACAACAGATGATGGAGAGTCCGTTGGGAGATAACGATGTAACCGACCTGTGAACTGATGTTTGACATGATTTTTTTTTTCCTTCCCGAAAACAAATAGTGCGAATATTTGTTTCATACAAATATTTTAAAAATTATTTGTGCTTTGCCGAATAACGTATTTGTATTCGGGCACACTCATAGTGACTAGTGCTGAACAGCTAACCTGCTCTGGACCAGGTTAACATCAGAGACTGACCGCTGACCAATCAGATCACTGGAAACATCCGAGTCATCGTTCCTACAGGATCCCAACATGAGTTTATGAGAATGTGATAAATAAATACATAAATGCAACGTTTCAGTCAGTCAGATCTCATTAATACTCTTCCTCTCTGAATAGAAACAGTCTGACATCACATATTCAGCGTTTATAATCCAACAACAAAAAACAACATAAAATACTCGATTTATACTTTATAATATTTGGAAATAGTTTCTTCTTCTATTGTAGTTGTGTGATTTGTTGACGTTTCACCCCGTCCAATAGGATTAGGACTTTCTGCTGTTGCAGATATCTGGGTTTATTTCATATCTCACATACTGCATTCATGATACGTGTCAAAAATATTCATTACTGAGGCAGTTTCCTTCCAAACATTATTGGGGAAAAAAAATAAATAAATACAGAAGGCTTGTAATTGATAGGTCAATGTTTGTGAGAGAATCCTTCAGGAGGTTTTGAATCAGTTTCCCGTCAGCAGCTTTTCAGTTTTTACAGGAAACTCCACAGTGAAGAAATCTCGTCTCTGTTTTGCAATTTCAGCAAAGCCCAGGTCACTGACCACATGCAGCAGAGGTTACCATGGCAACAGCCATCAACAGTCCAGATGCAGAGAGAGAAATATAAATGACTACAGCTATATGTTCTCTGGTTCGGACTGTTTATGATGATCAGCAGCAGGTTTCTGTTGTATCAGGACAAGTGTTGTCGATGACATCACTTCCTGTGTGTGTGTGTGTGTGTGTGTGTGTGTGTGTGTGTGTGTGTAACTGACCTCTCCTCGTTTCTTGTGCAGCTCCGTCAGCTCCTCCTGGTGTTTGATTCTCATCTGAGCCATTTCCTGCTGCAGCACGTCACAGCGGCCCGAGTCTGCCCCCGAACTGAAACACAAGACAGGGACACGCTGAGGGACACGCTGAGGGACACACTAGACACTGAGGGACATGCTAGACATGCTAGGGGACACGTTAAGGACACACTGAGGGACAGGCTACAGAGCTTTGCTTCCTGGTCAGATCATCTAACTGAGCTTCAGATTGTTGTTAAAAGCATCGTGACTGAAGACTCTTGAAGATGATGAAGATGAACGAGTAGGAAGAGTGTTAATAAAGTTGTTTTGAAGTGATGAGTGCTGAGGACTCACCTGGCCTCGTGTCCTCTCTGGATGTCATACTTCTCAGTCTGATATCTCTCCGACAGAACGGCCTGCAGGTCCGACTTCTCCAGCAGATGAAGATCTGAAACAAACACAAACGTTCATCTCAACATAAACACCGAGCTCCTAAAATAACGTGTCGGTCTGAACGTTAAGACTCCTCAGATTCTGCTCTGAGACTAATTCATGTCTGACAGCAGATCGTCAGTCAGAGAACTTCCAGATGATCTGCTGCAGGTCATGTGAGGTAAAAACTCGTCGATAATGAATAAAATGAATGAATAAAGGAGCTCTATGTTCAGTATCGACGTGTAGATGATGTCTGATGATGTGAAGTATTTGTGAAAACGGTGCAGCCGTGTGTTCGTCTCCTCGCTCACATTGGTGGACGATCTCCTCGAAGGCGTGTTTCTGCACTCGGTCTCTGAGCTTCAGCTGCTCAGCGATGTGTTTCTTCCATGTGCTCCCCACCTGCCGCTCCGCCATGACCGCCTGACACGCACACACACACACGCACACACACACGCACACGCGCACACACACACGCGCACACACACACACACACGACTGTCAGAACATAAGCTCACAGCATCACACACTTTTTACGTTTCTCTGGTGTTTCAATAATTAAAGCACAGCTGCAACTAACGATTATTTTCATTATCAATTAATCAATTATTCGTTTGGTTTATAAAATGTCAAAATGGTGAAAAATGTCGATCAGTGTTTCCTAAAGACGACGTCATCAAACTCAAAGATCTTCAGTTTACTGTCACAGAGACTAAAGAAACCAGAAAGTATTCATATTTTGGAAGCTCAAAACGATTAACTGATGATCAAAAAACAGTTGCCGATTAATTTTCTGTTGATCAACTAATTGATTAATCATTAATCATTGCCGCTCTAAATTAAACTCAATCAAGGCTTCAGTTTGAGGCATTTTAATGTCTTCTCTACATTTAATAAGAATATATAAATACAGCCTGCATGAAAATAATGAAATGTTTCTGACAGATTTGATATGTACACAGAGACATTCACGTACAGTGTGTCCAAACCTTTAACTGGTTACAGCTGCAACCAGTAATTGATTATTCCAGCAGTTAAACTGGTCCCTAAACTGACACAAATTAGCCCACGAACACCCATCTGCTCAGATTTTAGCTTTTAGATGTTTTATTACAGAATTGTATGAAACCAATGAACTAACTAATCATTCATTCTGTCATTGTGTTACTTTTTATTTTGATAATCGATTAACTGTTCATCAAAAAAAAAAAAACGAGTCGGGAAATCACAGACAGATTTTCTATATTTAAATACTTTAACTACTAATACTTATGTACTTTTACTTCAGTAGGATTTTTCATGCAGGACTTTTACTTATAAAGGAGTATTTGTACATTGCTGTATTGGTACTTTTACTGCAGTAAAGTATCTTAATACTTCTTCTATTACTGTATAATAACCAGATAAAAACTGTTCATCGTAAATCTGAACAACAACATCGACTCAGGTGACCAGCAGCTCACCTGTAGAGCTGATGACGTAGAGCTGTAATACAGCCAATTGCATCAGAGTGACAGATTTTAAACTAATCAATAATATCGATCAGTCCTGTGAACCTGCAGTTAGCCTCTCTGTTAGCATTAACTGTTAGTTGCTAAACGGAACCACAACACACACAGGAAGACGGCGAGCTAACATGCTATCATGATAAAAATGAGTCAGAACTAAAACAGTTAGCAGTAAACAACCTTTCGGCGCCTTCAGGACGCGGTTACCGGCCTGGCGTAGTGTTACCAGACCGGTGTGGTGTCACCGGACCGGTGTAGTGTTACCGGACCCGTGTGCTGTTAACGGTCCCGGGACACAAACACCGTGACTCAACATGTTAGCATCACAGGTTAGCATGCTAACAGAGCCGCTGGATCAATGAACACTCACACATCTAACTGCGGCCGGACTGTGGCTCGGTTCCTCTGATGACTCGCCGTCAACAACACGGTTGTTCTTTCGGTAGTTTCAGGTGTCAAACGGTCCCGTTTTTCCCGTTAACCGACATCTGCTGCTTCGCTCCAGTTCACCGCCATTTTGGCTCCAGTGGCTGACTTCCCGGATGGTCGCAAAAATATGACGTCTAGTTTATATAGGAGAGTTTTTCACTATCAAACTTTATTAATTTTTCTCGATGACAAAATAAATTTAGATTTCAAGATGCCTTCCACACGTTTTAACATGTATATTAAAAAAAAAAAACTCCACTTTAATTATAGTTTGTGTCTAAAATGTTTTGTTTTTTTTTCATAAAAAGAAGTTCAATAACCTTGTTAAACTCCTTAAAGCGTCATCTCCTTCATACAAAAATCCAGAATCTGTGAATCTGTAAATATTATAGATTGAGGTTTTCCTGCTGGACACCAGATGTCTCCTCCTTCATTGTAAAGTTCATTCTCAGTGTTTGTGCTCTGGAGGCTTTAAGTTTCCTCATCACACTTGTGTCAGTTGCATACTGGACCATGATTGGCTTACAGACTACTTGTGATGTCACAAATCCTGCTTGTGGGTTCATGTGTTAAACTGAGATTTAAGGTGAACTCAGAGAAACTTTCCTCCTTCAGCAGATGAATGTGAAAACAAACTCTGCGCAGAGAACAAACATCCAACTGAAGGAACAAGAAGAGAAACCTGATTTTTGACTGGAGGGACTTTAACCAGCTGTAGAAGAAACATTCAGATCCTTTAAGTGAGATGATTAATGGGAGAGGAAAGAAGAAGTACAGTTTTGAGGCACTAACTAAATGTAGTTACTTTCCTCCTCTGGTTGTTATGTATCACTAGACTTTCACTAAAACCTAATCGTGTGTTGTGCTGTTATTCATCTTCATCATCAAGTCATTAGTGATATTTGTAGATTTAGTTATTAGAAAAACCATCAGTGATAACAGAGAATGCTGCTGTACCTGCAGATCAGGCTGAACTGGTAAAAAAAACTTTATCAGAAATTATGTTTTATGAAAAGCTTTGCATCCATCCAGGAATAAAATCTGAACATTTCAGGTTCAAATCAGAGTTTTATTGAGTTTATTACAGATTTAACAGGTGAGACAGAAGACAGTAAAGAACACAGAAACACTTCATCACAAATCTAAAATCATTCATTAAGGTTTACATATCAGTTATCAATCACTAATCGTGATAATAAGCATTTTTATAATGTGACAGATTAAATAACTTCTATAAGGCTTCACACAAAACACAGATAAACTACAAAGACTTCTTCTTGGTTTCCCGCTCAGTTAAAACAGCACAGAGCTTTGACTGTTTGTTTACATATTCATGAAAGTTTAATTACTGAAAAAAGACGTTTTGTCATAATTAAAAATGCATCTTGTAATTGTAAGAAAAGCTTCTGTTTTCCCAGACCTTAAAATACTTTTATTCATTTATTATTATCATCGTTATGTAGTTATTAAATAAAAGAGTCTGAAAACCCTTCACACACACACGATCTACAGATTTATCAGATTTCTGAGCTGAACTTTTGTAGTTAAATATCAGACTTGCGTGTTTATTTTTGACAGGAGACTAATATGTTCACGTAGAGGAAGCTGATCTCTTAAATCCTCCTGACTGAAACCGAAGACGTAGGAAACAACCATCAGTTACCCGCAGTGCAGATTTACACAGATACATCGAAGGCATCGTGGAAAGATAAACCTTAAATTTTGGCATTTGTTATAATACGACGACTGGCTGACAGCAGATCAGTTTCTCATCAATATTCAATAAAATACATCGATCAATAAAGCAGTTAGAGCACGTTCTGACATCACTTTTAAATCATGTGGTTTTCAGCCTGCAGGAGGAGCTCAGGAGTCAAACGGGTGTCTATAACAAGAGGTCCAGTTGCATCATGGGAAATGTAGGATCCAGTGTCTTTGACTTTTCTTTGTCTGTGCTGCTTCGAAACTGATTTAATTTTCATTATTCTGATAAATAAACTGTCATTTTCAGAATCCAAAAGTTGAGTTTTGTTTTGTTTTTTAAAAAAAAAAAAGTAATATAAAACTTTCTCCAAAACAAAAACACATTTCTCTCAATTTTCTACATTCAAATGTCGTTTTCTTACAACTTATTACTGCACTGTAACTGTTTATAGTCTGCTTCTTATCCTGCATTTATGTCTCTGCTCTTAACTTTTTATTTCCATTTTAAAATGTTTTTATTCTTTATGTTGTATTTTCCTTTTTTAAAATGTTTTAATGCATTCTGTAAAGTACTTTTAATTACTCCTGTGTATGAAATATGCTCTATAAACAGGCTTGTATTCTTTTTATTCTCATGTTCGAGGTACTTCTTGGAACAAAAAGGAGAACGCTGAATATGTTTCTAATGTTCTTGTGGTTAATTTGACTTAAAAGAATTACTCCCTGATTGTGTTAACGCCTTCAAATGATTAAAAACATTTTAAAATTACACATTTAATTGTTTAATACATAAAATATAAAAAGTGATGTCAAACTACCATCATAAATGATCAAAAGCCAAGCCTTCATATTTGTTATTTTAGCCAGTTGGTTCATAATGATGTAAAAGAGACGAGCAGCAAATCCATTCAATTCATTCAATTAAATGATCATTAATCAATTAACTTCACCAGTAAGGCTGAGAACCACTGACAGATGAGAAGTGGTTTAGTCAGGACAGAACTACAGAGGTAAAGTTTAGAAAATAAAAACATGTGAAGACTTTTAAAAAGTGACCGACATTTTCTCTTGTTCTTCCTGAGAGCGAGACGTTCAGATGGATGATCATGTAATGACTGGTAGCCTAAAATACACCTGCCAGCACCTGTACAGCTCACTAATTAACACGTTATATCTCGATTGTTTCATTTGTACACAAACAGAAACATAAAAACCAACAGCTTGTGTTTTGAACAGGAGTTACATGCTGGAACTAGTGCTGGGCGGATGAATACGATGCCGTTCAACAAGAAATAGTTCCAGCTTGTAATTCCCACTAAAAAACACAAACTGTTGGTTTTTACATTTCTGTTTGTGTACAAATGAAACAATCAAGACATAACGTGTTAATTAGTGAGTATTACAGGTGCTGGTAGGTGGATTTCAGGCTAGCTGTTTCCCCCTGCTACCAGTCTTTATGCTAAGCTAACTAGCTGTAGCTAATAAACATATTTTCCGAAGTGTAAATATAAATTGTATTAAAATGTTTAAGATTGGAGATTCACGTTAACAGACTGTTGATGTTTACAGTGAAGAAGTGACTCTGTTAGCTTTCATAAGCTCAGACTCTTTATCTTGTCAACAAATCTCATGTTTGGATCCAAACCAACAATGAACTGATCTAC
Source organism: Thunnus albacares (assembly GCF_914725855.1). Taxonomy (NCBI): domain Eukaryota; kingdom Metazoa; phylum Chordata; class Actinopteri; order Scombriformes; family Scombridae; genus Thunnus; species Thunnus albacares. The sequence continues at coordinate 1,607,369 of NC_058111.1, forward strand.
TAACAAGTATCGTGTGTGTATCAAAGCCTGATGTGTCTTATTCCTCCGTTGTTGCCCAGAAACTATTAAAAACACGTCTGGGTGACATGTTCCTTCATCATGAAGAGTTTGGTCACGTTAGTTTGTTTAGAAACGGCTCCAACGACTAATAACAGCATCACGTTTTCAGTCACTAAAGAGTAGTTCTGTGTGAGGCAGACGCCACTGAGCATGTGCATGAACGCGGTACTGTTTACAGCTGCACAACATCTGGACGACACATCAACAGACTTGGAGTCATGTTTTCAGGTTGTTGTATAAATCAAAACTCTAAAACACTCCGAATAACTGTTTAATAACAGCATCATGTTTGAGTCACAGGAGAGTAGTTCTGTGTAAGGCCGACGCTACTGAGCATGTGCAGTAAAGCAGTTCTGTATATTCAGTTTACTGCAATATGAGGACGAGAAAAAGCAGTAAATATTCACATTTGAGACTGTTTCTGTTTCCAGTAAATGACTTACAAATGTTTGTAGAGCTGCAACAACTATTTGATTAATAGATCATTTAATTGACAGAAGAACATTAATTAGTCTCTCTTGTTTCAGTTTCTCAGATGTGATAATTTGCTGCTTTTTCTTGTCTTAACATTGCAGTAAACTGAATATACAGAACCGTGTTCCTGCACATGCTCAGTAGTGTCTGCCTTACACAGAACTGCTCTCCAGAGACTGAAAATGTGATGCTGTTATTAAACAGTTCAGAGTGTTTTTAGAGTTTTGATTTATGCAACAACGTGAAAATGAGACTTCAAGTCTGTTGATGTGACATCCAGACGTTGTGAAGCTGTAAACAGAGCCGCGTTCATGCACATGTTAAGTAGCGTCTGCCGTACACAGCACTACTCTCCAGTGACTGAAAACATGATACAGTTATTAGTCTTTGGTGCCGTTTCTAAACAAACTAACGTGACCAAACTCTTGGAACATGTCACCCAGTGCAGCGATGTGGCTCACTGACCTGTTTTTAATAGTTTCTGGACAACAACGGAGGAATAAAATATATCAGGCTTTGATACACACACAATATTTGTTAGTAGATTAGTTCATTGTTGGTTTGGATCCAAACATGAGATTTGTTGACAAGAAGAAAAGTATAGAAAATCAGCAGAATGATCCTTTAACGTGTTTTTCTTGTGATCTCACAGCTCAGAATCACATCTTCATACGCAGTAATTCATTGTGTTTCCTAATATGTTGTATTTTTTTTCCCGGTTGAACGTGTGAATGTTTCAGACACTTTTAAGAAGTCGCAGGAATAACAGTGTTAAAATCAGCTCTGAGACCCCTCAGGACCCCCTGCAGACCCCCCCGCCCCCCCCCCCCCGGGGAGGAAACCAGGGCCTCTCCTCAGGCCTTGTCTGGTTTGGGGCTCTCTGGGACGGTCAGAGACTCCACAGAACACTGCTCATCTGGATCTGGCAGCAGCTCCTCCTTGTCACTGAACAAAGACACAAACATCAGTTAATCATGAATAAAAACATCTTGTTTTAACATAACGGAGGAAAGAAAAGTGTCCGGTTTGATGGAAATGTACATGATGATCCTGACAAATAAATACTTGCTCAGTTTCTTTGTATAACCAGAAACTTTTTCTTGTAATAAAAACACTTTATCCTGTTACATCAGCAATTAACACATATCATAAAAGTTTTTTTTCTTGTTATAACATAAGTTTTAATGAGAAATAAAACCTGTCATCTTTAACTGCAATTAGACATACCAACTTATGTTATAATGAGAAATATGATTTTGTGCTTGTGATTGGGATTTAATAAGGTTAATAATGTTTTTATATGTCGGACTCAGATGTTACCTGATGGAGGACGGACGGCGGGACAGACTGTGACGTCTCAGTGTGATGATGACGAGCGTCGCCAGCAGGAGAGCAGAGATGGCCGCCAGAGTGACGAAGAGGAAGAAGGCTGAGGAGAGGAGAGGAGAGGAGAGAGATGAAGATCATGTTTCATCCGTCTGGTCTGTTGAGTTTATCTTTCAGAGAGAAAACTGACCTGCAGTCCAGCGGCTGCGAGTTCGGCCGCGACCCTCGAAGGAGCCTGGGGGGGGGGGAGAACACGAAGGACACGCGATCAGACGTACGGATCATCTGTATGAACGGTTAATAATGAAATCAGCTTCGTTACCTTCTCCGCTGCAGCGAGCCATACAGTCCTCTATGGAGTTGTAGCGGTTCTGGTTGCCGCGACAACCGCCGTAGATGAATGACTGGCAGCTGGCGGTGTTGGAGTCGTAGTAGAACTTTGGGAAGGCGGCGCGGCAGGGGCCGGGGTCCGGGGTCGACACACAGCGTTCTGATAGACACACATCAGTCATCAGTTATCTACCGACACACTAAACATTATATCTGACAGGTGTAGCTAATAAAACTTTATTCTGTCTTTTATTCTCACCTTGTTGACAAGTATTTGTTTGGTCAGATGTGTCAGATTCACCAGATAAAATCAGTCATTTAGTGTAAAGCTCCACTTACTAGAAACTAGGCTGAGTGGATAAGTGTTTAGTAACTTATAAAACATACAAACAGCTGATCTCTTTCCTGTCCTAAGACGACAAACCCTTCAAACCCCCTGTGTTGTATTTTAAAAGCTTGTTATATTATCCATTGTGTCAAATCTTCATCTGAAAAGTAACTAAAGCTGTCAAATAAATGTAGTGGAGTAGAAAGTACAATATTTCCCTCTGAAATATAGAAAGTAGCATCACATGGAAATACTCAAGTAAAGTACAAGTACCTCTAAACTGTACTTAAATACAGTACTTAGTTACTTTCCAGCACTGACTTTATTTATAACTAGTGTACCTTTGTAGTCTGCCTCCTCCTGGTCCTCAGGTGAAGCTTTCTTGGACGGCAGCACAGTGACTGCAGGAGGAGAGAGGAGATGTTACTGATGACACACACACACACACACACACACACACACACACACACACACACACACACACACACACACACACAGGTGTGTTGTTCACCTGCTGTACATGTAGCCACACAGCTCTCCTTGTTGATGTAGTTGTTCTTGTTTCCTCTGCAGCCTCCGTAGATGAATGATTGACAGCTGCCCGTCTTGCTGTTGTAGTACCAGTGCTGAAACGCCGCCCTGCAGGGACCCGCCTGAGGCGCCGCCTCACAGAGCTCTGATTGGACAACATGGCAATTACACTTTTAATTTATTTCATTTTTTTATTTCTCTCTTTCTCTTTGTTATTTTGTGAATGCTTTTTTATCTTCACATTTTCATGTTAAGTTTCTATTTTCATACTTTGTCCATCGTTCCAAACAGCAGACAGAGATTAAACCACTGCAGCTGTTCATTTTATTAATGTTTACATCTATTTTATTTATTGATTTTATTTGTAAGGGACCACGTACAGTGTTAAACATGAATGTTACCATTTGATGTGTTGTGCCAGAGTTAGTTTACAGCTCATTTTCATCTGCAGTCCTTCAGCAGGTCACAATTAAGACGTATAACAGCACAATAATAAAACAGCACGAAGCAAAAAACACACCGTTCACATCACACACACCTGCAATGTCAACTAGAAATGATAAATGTATGTTTGACAAATCTGGTCAAACAAAAATCTGGTGCTTTTTAGCCTCTTTTAAAACACATTTCCTGTCCGGCTCAGTCTCAGCTGTTCTTTGATGAACCCACTGTAATATATATCTGCAAAAAATCAATAATGTTTTAACATTTTAGCAAAGTTTGTACATGTGATGAATAAAAATTAACCACCTGCTGTGGGAACAGCTGATCTGAAGCAGAGAAACAAGGTGACAGTTCAACGTCCACTGAATCACCAGTTCAGACTGTTGTTAAACTGTCATTCTATAAATAATCCACGTTTGCATAAGCGCTGGTTAATTATAGATTTATGGGCTCTGCAGATAAAATGTTGAGATCTCCTGCAATAAACTGAAGGAACGAAGGACACAACAAAAATCTAAAAATGCTGCTTTGTGTTACAAAGAAGGAAAAGTTGGAACATACCAGCGAAGTCATCAGCCAACATTTCTGTAGGAGAGAGAATGACATTATTATTACTGAGTCACAGTCATGTTTACTGATCATCTGACCTTATTCTCACAGTTTATCTCTCACACACACACAGATGGTTTATTCTCAGGACAAACTGTTCAAAACTGTAAACAAACTTCTTTTTATTTCTGTCTGTTCTTTGATTTCTCAACGTCTCTCTTCATTCTTTCCTTTGCAGCTTCTGCAGTGACGCTTCGGCCTCCTTTATTACTTCCATTATTTCTCTTTTTCTGTCTCTGCTCTCGTCTTTTTGTCCCTCCGTTTATCTGTTTCTCTAGTTTCACTCTGTAGACATTTCTGTTTCTTAGTTCTGTCCGACTGTCTCGTCTCCTTTTCAGTCTCACTGATTTTCCACCTCAGCGTGTTTCCAGGTGTCCTTCGTGTAAGAAGTAGTATAAAACCTTTTGAGGCATTTTCTTGCAGCTAAATCAATAAAGATCAATATATTTCTTTTTAAAAAAGGTTTGACTTGCTTGTGATGAGTCAAAAAAGACCAGGTGACATTGAAATATTAAAATGTAGACACAAAGAAATCATTTTAATTAAAGAAACACTGCAGGACTGCAACATACGAGGAAACAGTTCATTCTATGGAGTTTTTCTGGTGTGTAAAATTTATAATATTACACACAAGTTGTGCTTTTTAATTATGCATTTAAGTTTTTATACCTGTATTTTTATTCTATTCATTTATTTGAACTAATTTCTTATTATTTAGTTTATAATTGTTCTTTCCTGCTTTATCTGTTATTATAATGGCTACATTTTGGTTTGATGCCTCGATTTATCCAAATAAAAAGAGAAAAAATAGTGAAATTAAATCTACAAACTAAAATAAACAGAATACAAAAGTGACTTCAGTAAATGTCCTGAAGTATCTGAGTCTAATAATGAAGCAGAGTAAGTTTCCTCTCGACTCAAGAGGTGATCCAGGCGTGTCCAAGTGTGTCCAAGTGTGTCCAAGTGTGTCCAGGTGTGTCTAGGGGTGTCTAGGGGTGTCTAGGGGTGTCCAGGTGTGTCCAGGTGTGTCCAGGTGTGTCCAGGTGTGTCCAGGGGTGTCCAGGGGTGTCCAGGGGTGTCCAGGGGTGTCTAGGGGTGTCCAGGTGTGTCTAGGGGTGTCTAGGTGTGTCCAGGTGTGTCCAGGTGTGTCCAGGGGTGTCCAGGGGTGTCCAGGGGTGTCTAGGGGTGTCTAGGGGTGTCCAGGTGTGTCCAGGTGTGTCCAGGTGTGTCCAGGTGTGTCTAGGTGTGTCCAGGTGTGTCCAGGTGTGTCTAGGTGTGTCCAGGTGTGTCCAGGTGTGTCCAGGTGTGTCTAGGGGTGTCCAGGTGTGTCCAGGTGTGTCTAGGTGTGTCCAGGTGTGTCCAGGTGTGTCCAGGTGTGTCTAGGTGTGTCTAGGTGTGTCCAGGTGTGTCTAGGTGTGTCTAGGTGTGTCCAGGTGTGTCTAGGGGTGTCTAGGGGTGTCCAGGTGTGTCTAGGTGTGTCCAGGTGTGTCTAGGGGTGTCTAGGGGTGTCTAGGTGTGCTTTGAGTGTTACCTTTTTTCTCAGTGAGGTTGATCTCTGCAGGTTTGGATTCGACCGGACTGGGAGATTCCTGAGACGCCTCTGGACCAGCAGGGAGACAGAAAACAAGAAGGTTCATTAGGAGTCAAATACACACAAGTATTACTAATATTACTAATAATAATAATAATAATACTATATTATATAATAATACTACATTTAGTGCTGCTCGTACTTCTACCACAGTTTAAAGTCTTTACCTGAGTTGAAGGCCGGAGCCATTCGAGGAGCTTTGACAGGAACTTCAGGAGGAGCAGGAGTCGACTCGTCAGGAAGGACTGAACCTGAACACAGACATGTTACACCAGTCAGTTACTGGTTATACTGGTCAGTTACTCGTTACACTGGTCAGTTACTGGTTACACTGGTCAGTTACGATCCATGCTGAGTGGTTTGTTCTGGTTACACTTACTGGCAACTATTTTGTGAATCAATTAATTGTTTAAATAATTTTTAAGCATAAATGTCAGATATTTCATGGTTCCAGTTTCTCATATGTGAGACTTTCCTGCTCTCCTCGTACTTAAAGTAAATTTAATATTTTTGGTCGGAATAAACAAGACATTTGGAGACATCACCTTGTTCTGTAGGAACGTGTGATTTGTGGGCTGTTTCCTGATGTTTTACAGATCAAAAGACTGAAGATTAAATTGATAATGAAAATAAAACTTAAATTTTATACGCAGACTCTTTTTTGATTTCTTTTTCTCTCTCTTTTCTAGTTTGGCAACTTGACAATAAAACGTAACTTTGCTCTTAAGGTTCATGAAGAGAAAAGTCCTCTCTCGTCATAATATCGATACTAGAGTACCTCCTTGTTTTATGAATGAAGTGCTACATAAGTTGAAGCAGCTGTGCTGTCTGTGTTTGACCAATCAGTGACTGTCATCCTCTAAAGTTCCTTCACCTTTGAAATGTAAAAACACCTGGAACTATCCGTCGGGAACTAGATTCTTCTGGTTCGAATGCAGGTTTACTTCCTGAGACACTAAGCCCGCTAAATTCGTAAGCACATCTTCTTCTCTCCATTTTGTTCCTCCGTCCAGACTAAAACAACATTTTTCTCCCCTGAAAATGGAGCTTTTCCAAAATGGCCTCCAGAGTAAATGTGAAAAGTGTGTGTTGTAGTGTGTTCGGGGAAAACGAAGCTTTGTAGAAACGCTGTCATATCATTGACAGAACAGATGGTGGCAGTACTGCGACGTTTCATTGGAAGAGGATGTCGTGGGAAATCTTCAGATGGGCCAGAAGTCTTCAGGTCACCCACAACTCAGAAATTAATTTACCACTTATTATGAAAAAGACTCAAATGAACACACTGGAAGCTGAAAGAGTTCAATGTGAATAGGTTTACTCTGCATAAAGAGCAATACAAAGTAAACTGAGGCTTTGACCCGGGACAAATGACCTAATGAAAAATCATAAAACATTACATTATATACCTCTCATAACCCCTCCTAACGTGGAGCTTAATTGCTAAACCCCACCTGGCTTGATCTTAAGACTTTGTTAATAATCCAAACATCAGTTGTACTTGGCCTCTTCCACATTTCTCCCAACACACATGACCTAGCGGCCTTCGCTCATCACACACGGAAGATTAGAATATGACATTGCTGATTCTCCCCTCTCTTATAGATGTAAACGTTTTCTTTGCACAATTACTGGCCTGTTCATGGAAGGACAGTTTTTCACCACAAGGAAGAAAAAGAAACAGCAATGGCGGGCGGCTTCATGCGAGCGTTGTTGTCTTTATTGTCAAGCTTGTTTAGAGTTAAACGTAGTTATCTACCACCTTTCTCTGCTCAAACTGTTGGAATCTGCTGCAATAAACCATCGCAGAAACTGAAACATTATACCGATTCTTCTCTCTGGTTTTCTGTGTCTGATTTGCTGTCATCTGCACATGCTCAGTAAGAGGAGACTTACTTGTTTTAGCGTTTTAATGTGGATGGAGGTGTTTGCAGAAACGAGCTGAAACTCCTGCTGTGGATGCATGAAAACAGTGTTTTAGGATTTAACGGCTTAATGTAGACGCAGTGTCACTTCCTCTAAAAGGTTCTTGGTCTGCTGTGGTAGAAATGGTAGTTTATAGTTTAGTTAACAGTTTGAATCATGTGACTCTCAAGAAGATGCAAAGACACGAAATGTAGTGCTGTTCCTTTAAAGTTCAATCCATCTAAAATGACCAGCAGCCAGAGAAGAAAGATTACATCTTTATGTGCGACACACACCTCACCTCCCGCTCTGGGTGTTATCTGAAGAAGAGGGAGTGTTAGTTTAAGTTGTCACTCCCAGTTGTTCTCAAATTCCAGAAAAAGCATCCATTAACCTGACACACACACACGTAATGCTCTCGTTACACAACACTGACAGACCGAACACACACACACACAGTCACAACAACAGGAGTTGAAGTTTTTTTAAACTTGATCAGATCTCTTATGTTCCTTGATATGATGCTCGATGACTAGGCTCCACATGGTTTAAAGATTTGCTTTGTGTTCACTATTTTTTTTAATTTCATAATTCTCTTTCAAAACAACACAGCATAAAAAACTCCACCCATGTCTCATGAGTTTATTTTGACTCGCTCCCACACACACTGTGCTGCTGCCTAAAATACTCACTACAGCACCAAATGTGGCTTAATCCGCCGCTGAAAATAGTCCCAACCAACTGCAGTATTACCTCCTGTTTCGTAAATGATATCCTGACTTTTTAGCCTCTCGTTAGTGTCAAACTCTACATTTTTTCCATCATGCAACACCCTCCCTGCCACATCTTTCAGGCGCCACACCCTCTTCCTTTCTTTCTATTATAAATATGCACTAGTATAGAATGTTTTCAGGAGTTACCCAGCACCACAAAGAAATGATTAACTCAGGAAATAATCAATCATGATGATAAGTGGTCACAGCTCTAAATGACGCAGATACGAGAAACAAAGACAGAAAGAAAAGACAGTGAGATGAAAGAACAGCTGCTGGAAATCTGATTTTTTTTTTCCCCATGAAGTGGGGAAAAAAAAGTTTTCTGTTCAGGTGGAACGTTTTGTTTGTCTTCAGGATCATAGTTCACAGAACCGGTCTGACCACAGAAACCTGATTCCACACACACAAACACACACACAGTCGTGTTTCAATCACTTCACTCAGTCATTTCCTGGAGAAATGAACCTAATCCTAACCAAACCATAACCTTAAACCAATCATCACTCTAGAATTGTATGATTTACATTATGGGAACTTGTTTTTGTCTCCAAACTGGAGGCGAGTCCCCGCACTGTACCTGACAGACTTACGTCCCCACAACGTCAGTAATAAAAGTACACGTACACACACACACACACACTTCACCAGTGATCAAGTGTTTCTGGGAAACCAAATCTCTTAATTAAACACCTTAAAACCCTCAATGTTTCATCCTGCCATTTAAGGACGGGTTCATAATTCTTCAAGTGTGTCTTAAAATGATGATAAACGCATTTAAAAGTTGTTGTGAAGCTTATATGAGGCTTCAGCAGTCTGAGTTAGTCATATCAAGCGGATATCTGACACGTTTACAGTCTTTTTAGCATCAAATAGTAACAAAAAGAGGGACTTTGGCACTAAAAAGACTAATATTGAAAGATATCTACTTGATTTGACTCGTTTGGATGCTGAAGCCTCATATTAGCTTGCACAGAAGGAGGACTGTGGATTTTGTCCCCCATCACTACTATTGTAAGTACATTATGAAGGGTAAGTATGAACAGGAGGAATGATTACAGCAAGAAAAACAGCTTTAATGTTCATTTGGGCTCCTGACTGTTGTTTTAAAACTGTGAACTCGTCCTTTAAGGGTGGAATAACTTCAGCTTTTACAGATTTTCACTGAAACAAACCAACATTTTTAAGAGATAAAGTCAGTTTAAACTTTTTTTTGTGCATCATCATCCAAACATGTTTGTGTTTCTGGTTGCTGTCATCAGTTTACAGTAAACACCACTGTGAAAAGCATCAGTATGTGTGTTTGTGTGTGTGTGTGTGTTTGTGTGTGTGTTCTCCAGAGTAAAATCCCTCCTGCGGCGCTGCAGCAACACGTGGCTCTGTGGCGCAATGGATAGCGCATTGGACTTCTAGTCAACACTGAGAGGAGTGATTCAAAGGTTGTGGGTTCGAGTCCCACCAGAGTCGACTTTTGAGCAGAACAGCAGACAGACGAGATGAAACAAGAACGTGTGAAGTGTGAGAAACGCATTCAAAAGGAAGCTGAGCAGCTCACAGTTCAGCCAATGAGAGCGAGCGTTACCAAAATGACCTCATCAGTGTGTCAGACCGCAGCACGATGAAATAATGAAAAACTTGAAACGACGGAAATGAAGCTATAATAGAGTTAATAAATGGTTTATAACTCACTATAATGCAGCTGTCAGCAGATTTAAGTGTTGATTAATGTATTAATCAATAACTATAACTCCTCCTGTGGACATCCTGAAGTGTTTACTGCTGTATGAACAGATCATGAATGACAATATAGTAAAACACAGCTGTAATAACATAAAATATGTCTTCAAAGGAGAAGTTATAATAAATACTATTCATTAATAAACTTAAAATGTCCTTATATCTGCTTATAACTACATTATAGTGAGTTATAAACCATTTATTAACTGTTTAGATACTGATTAGTAATTGTAAACTTAAAGTAAGAAAAAAAAATCAGGGAGGAAAAAGCTTATTAGACTTATTGATTATCTCTATCTGAATATACAAACAGCAAAACAACAACAAAAACTGTGTAAATATCTTTTTGCTAAATGCTTTAAAATTACAAAACAAAAACATTAGTTGATGTTATAATCTCATTTTTAAAGTATCTGAAATGTATCTTTCGTTCTTTATTTCTATGTGTGTTTGTTTCTTTAAGTTCTTCATGTCCACATTGTTTACATACTTATATAACTATGAATAAGCTTAATTATACCTTCTTCCATTTCCACAGTCAAACACTATTGTTACAGTAAATTTAAAATGGAAATCTGCTTTGTTCAATAAAGTTTTTAAAAAGTCCGGAAGGATAAATTGAAATCTTTATTAAACATCACTGAACTTTTTAACTATAATTTTATCAAGTAACAAATTCAATTTATTGTAAATTATAAATGTGATAATAAGACAAATATACCAGTTCAAACATAAATAAATTATGGAATAAGATGAAACTTTATTGATACTCTGGTGAGCTCATGTTTGACGCAGCCTCGTAAAGTCTGACAGCAGGTTTCAGTTTGGAGCCTTCAGATCAAACTACAAACGACACACTCAGTCCGTCGTGTTAACAGCTGCATGGAAAGAAAACTTGACCTCGGACCTTTCAGTCCCCCCCCCACCCCCACCGCCCCTCCTCCTCCCGCCCCGCAGGCATGAATCGGAACCCGACACCCTGCAGCCAGCAGGCTCTGTGGCGCAATGGATAGCGCATTGGACTTCTAGTCAACACTAAGAGGAGTGATTCAAAGGTTGTGGGTTCGAGTCCCACCAGAGTCGACTTTTGAGCAGAAGATGAAATTAAAAAAAAAAGAAGGAGAAATAATAACAAGCAAAACTAAAATAAACTCAGGGAAGAAAAGTGAATCATAGAAGAGAAGCAGAGAGAAAGTTAAAGAGTTTCAAACTGATCTAAAAGCCTGAAAATCCCCAAAGAGACACAACGAACGATCCGACCTGAAGCTAACGAGCAGGTTATTAAAGATTTGTTCAGTGATTAATGCCGTCGTAGGTGTTTCGGTCTTGTGACAGCTGCAGAGTTGGTCCTGAGCACCATGTGACCATTAAATCTGGGTTTAATTTACTCAAACGCCAGACTTTGTCCTTGTTTGTTTGCTTTTCAGACACTTTTGTGTTATTAGGAGTTTCATAGTTATGATTACGACTTATTTCCACAGCGGAAACTGATAATTACAGAATCAACCACATAACTTGAATGCAGCATTTAGGTGGCTGTACACTCCTTCAGACATGCTTGTCAGAAAGTGGAACTCTAAACCCCCCCTCGCCCCCTCGTCCCCCTCCTCCTCTCTCTGTGTCGGCGTTTCACTCCAACTCTGAGTGAAACTGTTTTAACGACGACTAACACATTTGATTTCTGACGTTGTTGGACGGCACGTCGTAAGAACCAGTTCTGAGCGACCATAAATCAAGCTTTAGACTTCTTGTGTCCTCTGAGTAATTTTGATTTTGTTCGTGTTGTTATGGCGCCTTCAGCTGAGTCTCAAAACAGAGCTGCAACTAACAATTTAATTATTGATGGCGCAGATTGTTTTTTCCATTAAATCGTTTAGTTGTTTGGTGGATCAGTATTTCTCAAGATGACGTCCTCAAATGTCTTGTTTTGTCCACAAACCAAAAATATTCAGTTTACTGTCATAAAGACTAAAGAAACCGAAAATATTCAGAGAATTTGGACGTTTTTCTTTAAAAATGAGTATGAATAATTATTGAACTATCAAAGTAGTTGGCGATTCATTTTCTGTCAATCGAGTAATTGTTGCAGCTGTAACTATTTTCATAGTTGGTTAATCATTTTGTCTATAAAGTATCAGAAAATAGTAAAAATGCGTCTTCAAATGTCTTGTTTTGTCTGATCAACAGTTCAAACCAAAGATCTTTAGTTTATTGTCATGAAACAAAGAAAAGATTCAAATCATCACATCTGAGAATCTGCAACCAGCAGACGTTTGGCGTTATTATTCAGCTGTCAAAATAAAAATTGTTCATTTTCTGTCAATCGACTAATCAATTAATTGACTAATTGTTGCAGCTCTACGGTAACATTTTATCTTAAACTGAAGTGTCTGTGACAGCCAATCAGCAGCCGGAGACATTTTAGATGTTTGTTGTGTTACCTGAGACTCCGCTGCAGGTGGCCTCACACTCCTCCTGGGAGTCGAAGTTGTTCCTGTTGGCGCCACAGCCGCCGTACGTGAAGGTCCGGCAGCTCTGATTGGTCACATCGTAGTAAAACTTTGGGAAGGCCGCGCGGCACACACCCACCTTCATCGGCAGACGACAGCGGACTGAAAGAGATGATGAAGAAGAAGAAGAAGAAGAGAGGGAACATCAACAGGTTTTAGAGGTCATGTGCTGGTTCTTCTGGTTCTGTTGGTCGTTAACTGTTCGTTCAGTGCGTTTTCATTAACATTTCATTAACTGTTATTTCTGTCTCTCTCTGTGGAACTGGAACCAGTTTAAAGCTGGTTTTAGGTCACAGTCACACTGACGTGGCTGAAACTGAAACTGTCAAACCAAACTCAGCATTTACACATCCGTTTCTGCAGGTTTGTCATCCACAGCAAAACATTATCACGAAACATCTCTTCTTCAGCAGTCTGCAAATCACAAAATGTTATTTATTTTGAAAATCTATTTTAAAATGAGTATAACAATCTGAAACACAATGTCTGTGTTGGGAACTGCCTGCTACATACTACCGATGAACGCTGTATGCAGTATGTACTATATACTGATTTTCATAGTAGTTTGCAGTATGAAACTGTTAAATCGATTTAATTTGCAGTCGAGATGACCGGCTGGTCTCACTCAGCCAGCAGCTCCTCACATCTCCAAAAATATGGGAGCGAATTTCCAAACCAGTGTTACTTGGATAAACTGACGTGGACAAATATTAAAACTTAATAAAGTGACATGTTAACAGTCAGTGAAAGTCACAGCAGCTTTTAGCCTGGCTCAAAATCTCCACCGGACTTTTGTCAGGATCCTTCAGGAATGATGATTCCATGAAGTTAACGTGCTCAGGAGCAGGTTAGCTGTTCAGCATTGGTTACCACGGTGATCTAACCGGGTTACAAGTGAGCCAGATTTGTGAAACTGATTTAGACTCAAACACAGCTGCTAACACACTGACCCTGCTTCGTGGTACAGACCTCGGTTTCTGGTGTTTGTGTTTACGTTATGACTGACTCTTCCTCAGTGTTTCAGGCAGTATCAGTGCTACAGACACTAACAGTCTCACCTTCTGGCTTCTGTAAGAAGCCTAAACATTAAAAACTGACATAAACAAACATGGATCCAGAAAATATATGAACTTCATGAAATAAAACAAATCACAGATGCACAAAGACCCAGTGAAAGAGAGAGAGAGTTATGCGATGGCACTGTCAATGCAATGAAACGATCGTATGAAAACAAGATGAGATCCTCAAATGTAATGAGATGTTGATGTGATACGTCATAACGATGCCATTAAAAGAAGTTCACACCACAAACCAACATAAATTAGCCTCTATGCAGATGATATTATATTGTCCTTACAGGAACACTCATAGGACGACTGAAAACCGAAAATGAAAATACCTGCCACGCATGAACTACTTCTTTTCAATGCTGCCTGTAACACCAGCACATAAATTCAAATCTATCACATGTCGACAGGAAAAATAAAAACTATTTAACTATCCACTCCACAAAAAAGCAAATCTTAAGGCGGGCCTGAGCCTCCAAACTTCTTCTACTACCTGGAAAATCAAATACAATACCTGTTAAATAGATCCATCAAACCAACCATAATATCTCATGGATAGACTTGGAACATCTATACTGCAAAAACATCTCACCCTCAGATTTATCTTTCCTCAACACAACCATCCTAGCTTTAAAAATACTGTAATTTCCACAACTCTGACAGCCCAGTGGAAAGTCGTTCAGATTTTTAATTCCACTCCAACACTGTAAAAACACTTCTTACAGCTCCACAGAACCCCTCTTCACTATCACACATGGGCACAAAACACCTTCATCATCTTTCCCATAACAACCAGTTCATAGACTTCAAAGACTTTATACGGAAGCAGGGAGGAGTTGGGAGACACCAGAATACCTACAACTTAAATCCATAATCAAAGCAAAAATTAAAATAACTTATAACCCACTTGAACCTTCTGAAATAATTAATGATATCATTCAATTTACAAATTCAAATAAACTAACCTGAAAGCTCTACAGACTTTTATAAACATCAGATTATTCTGTACGAGTCCCAGCAGCTAGCTGGAACACTGATCTAACCAATAAAAAAATCATCCACAGAATACATATTACTTAATATAAAATGAAAATAAACTTGCTCACAATCTACAATAGCCGCATTATAGCCGTAAAGAGGATCCGTCATTAAGACGCCTTTGCTTTTTCACACTGAAGCAAACAAAGCCGGCATAATGCCACCCCTGTGTGTGTTTTTACACAGACTGCTGGCGTTGCTGGCCGTCGATCCGGCTCTGTGACTACCTCCGTAGCAACTCTGCACACCCCCTCGACTCTGTGTCCGTAACTTTTATACAGAACAGCACGGTGGAATAAAGGTGCAGCATTCCCGCCTTGAACAGGTGGTGTGAAAGGGGCTTGTAACATAAAAACTCTCCACCATCTTGGACTGTAGAATCCGTCCATCCCCACAGCTCTGTCTCCTAGGAGACACTTCAGATGTCAACATACAAATACAAGAACATCATTTCTCTAACTGTCACCAAGAACACCAATAATTCAATACATATTAACCATTGGACCAACCTCCTTTCAGAATACATACATACAGTTTTTTTTAAGAAAGATGGTTCCCATTCATGTCAATACATCATATTACAACGCACACACACACACACTTTCACACACAATTACACGCATTTATTTTTTGTTTTTTCTTTACACAGACACTCTACTTATTAATTCATCTGTTTAATTGTTTGTTTTCATTTACTGTAATTGTGATAATGACCTTGTTACAGCCAAACAATAGTGATGGGATAATGGGGCTGGACTGGGTTGGGTTGGGTTGGGTTGGGGGGGGTCGGGGGTTGGTGGCTCCCCATCCGGCCCTCTGGCAGCACAGCGGGGGTTCTGGTTGGGGTGGGTGGGGGTGAAGTAAGCTCAACCACCCCAACCCCCGTCTTTAAAAGAAGAAAAAACAAAACAAAACAAAAAAGAAAACAAAGAAACAAAGACAGACTCCCTCCCAAACAGTCTGGGAGTGGTCCGAAGCACAAAACCTGCAGCGGGCCGTAGTCCTCCACTGGGTGCGGCTCAAAGCCAGATGTCCCTGAAACTACAGACTTAAACTAAACTAACAAAGGAGGGAGGGAGTCACTCCTCACTGCTGTAATGTAAATGTCATGTTAATTATTATAATAATACAATATTACATTGTACTGTAGATAACGATGGTATTATTATCATTATTACTATTATTACATTGCTGTTACATCATATATTTATTATTGCTATAACATTAACAATATGTCTTCGTCTTTCTCTCCGCCACACACCAACCTGTCCAGGATCACTTAACACACACACATATCACTGCCTCTCATACAAACATCAAAACACACACACACCTTAATCTAATCTCTACTCCCAGACTCTCGTCATATCGTCACAAACATCATCATAACTGCATTATGTTATTGTCTTATTTATCTTCTATGTCTCTCTTTTTTGTCTATTTCACCAATAAGAATAACTAACTCTGCTCTCTAAAAGATCACAGCTGATCAAACAGTTGTTGTGTTGTTGTGCTTTACTGTTCTTAGCTTCTAGAAACCGGACTGACCGGTCCGACCTGGAGATCCAGCGCTGACTGAGAACAAAGATCACCAGCATTAACTCAGCAGATTCACACAGCAGCTATCAGGAGCTGAAAATATGTTCCCTTTGTGAGAGAAACATCCAAATAGTGACGCAGTTTCTACCTGTGCAGGTTAGTTCGAGGTGAGACGAGGAAACGGGTTAAATTCGGCGACAGTTTTGGATGGTGACGTGTTTTTAGGGCTGAACTCAAACTCTTCAGATCTCCAGTTAATCAACAACTATAAAGTTTAAGTGTCGACTTTCAGTTTTAATGTTAGAATATTTCAGTGAGTCGTTTATCTGATGCAAACAGTGTGGGAAAGTACCATAAATTCACTATTAAAATGGATGTGATTGGCACAAACAAATAAATAAAATATTGATTAGGAGGTGAATTATCTGTTTGTTTTTAATCATTTTTAACATTATATTTAGTCTGTTTTGAACAAAAGATAATTAAAAGAAGAGAAAAAACAACAAAATACACAAAAACAGGAAGTAAAAGTAAAACTGCATTTAAGAAAAACACAAAATAAAAGAATATAATTAATAGATGAATAGTTAAACGAATAAAATTGAGATTAAAAAAAGAAGAAAACTTAATTAATGTTGATAATTACACAGAAATACTCGTCGCTTCACTGTTAAGCTACGAAACTCAACATCAACATCATTTTGCCTGAAAAATGTCTGAAAACACTGAAAAATGTTTGTTATTATTTCTCAGTCACAGGTGACGTCGTCATGGATCAAACACAAAGACATTGAGTTTACTGTCATGTGTTACAAAGAAAAGCTTTAAATCATCACATTTAAGAAGCTGCAACCAGCAGATATTTACCATGTTTGATTAAAAATGACATTATTTGATTATCTAAATAGTTAATGATTCATTTTCTGTCGACTGACTAATCAATAATCATTTCAGCTCCGGTATAAAAATGTGTGAATGTTCTTCCACCTCTTATTTAAAAACCTGGAATGCAGCACAATTACACCACGATACAGGAAGTGCATTCAAGTAAACTGTGTTTATGTTTCAGAGGTTTGATGAGGAAACTGTGAGTGAAGAAGCCGCGCTGGTAGAAAAACCGCAGAGCGAGGTCGGCCGCATTCCTCCTCACATTCACACCAAACCAGGAAACAACACAAACCAGCAGACCAACGGACACCTCAGCTGTCTGGAACGAACGAGTCACTGAGTCTGCTTATCTGGAACTTTACATGATGTTTCTAATGTCTCTGAAACATCAAGTTATTGTTGGTTTTTTCCATCTGTACTGTTTGTAACTGGTTTCACTAAAAGCAGAAGCTGTAAATTTCCAACACAGGATGTAAACCTTAAAAAAAAAAAAACAAACAAACCTGCAAATACAGTTTCAAAAAGTTCAGTGTGAGTCTGAACTGAATGATTTCGGTCATTTCCAGGTCTGGAAAGCTGCTTTAATGACGTGTTTTCAGGTAAATAAGTCTGGTGACCTTCCTGCTCCGCTGTTTTGATTAAAACTACAGATGTCAAATGTCTTGTTTTGTTCATAACCTAAAAGATCTTCAGTTTATTGTCATAGAGACGAAAGAAACCAGAAAATATTCACATTTAAGAAGCTGAATCAGAGAATTTTAACAATTGATGATCAAAGTAGTTGACAACTAATCGATTAATCATTGCAGCTCCATTATTTTAATGATCTCACTAAAAGTCATTTGATGGTTCCAGCTTTAGCGGCAACCATTATCAACTACTCTGATGTTTATTTTTGCAATTTATTGATTAACTTAATTAAATCCAATCTGACGTCTTCAAATTCTTCATTTTTTTTAGTCCAAACCAAACGATATTTGTGTTACTGTCCAAAGAAAAGCAGCAAATCCTCCCATTTAAGAAGCTGGAACAGATAAACATTTGGTATTTTTATCAATTACCAAAACAAATTGATTTTCTCTCGATTGACTGATCGACTTATTGCAGCTGCTTATATCACAGTAACTTTAATATCTTTTGGTTTCAGATAAAAGTGGAAGTTTGATGACGTCGTGTTGGACTCTGGGAGGTTAGAACAGCATGTTTCACTGTTTTATAGACTGAACTGTCAATCAATTCATCAGGATAATAATCAGCAGCTTAATTAATAGTGAAAACAATCGTTAGCTGCGGTTCACAAGGTGTCTGAAAATAGTGAAAATGTCCAAAGTGACGTCTTCAAATGTCTTGTTTCGTCTGACTAACAGTCTAAAATATGAAGATATTCACTTTACTGTCACCTAAAAACAAAGAAAAACAGAAAAACTTGATGATTAAGAAGCTGAAACGAAAAAGATTCAAACGATGTTGCTGATTGAATAATCGATTCGTACCGTGTGCTCCGTTAATGATCTTTTCTAACTCGCGGTGTATCTATCAGTAACATGTACGATCGTTATCATTATTATTAGTATTAGTTGTCTCAGCTCTGGATTAAACCATCTGATCCAATGAATGTGAGACAACTGACAGGCCTCCTCATCAGTGGTCGCGACTAACGATTATTCTCATTAATCTGCTGAATATTCCCTCAAATCGATCATTTAAAATGTCAGTAAAAGAGTCAAATGTGACGTCATCAAATGTTCTGTTTTACCTGACCGACAGTTTAACGTCCTGCATGATGAAAGAAGCAGCGAATCTTTACATGTGAGCTGAAAACTACCTGAAATAAAATCACTCAGTCATCAAAAAGTAAATCAGAAGAAGAACCGGAGGGCTTGTGAGACATTTTCAGACCATTAACTAACGTTTTCTTCTAATTTTTGCTTTTTTTTTCTTGTGTTTTACATCATGTACAGATGGACGCGCTGTATAAAGTCAACTTTGCTTCATATTCATTAAAAAAACACACAAGTTCAGGACAGAAACCTTGTTGACTTGTTTTGGTTTGTAAAATGTTTGAAAATAGTGTAAAATGAGTCAAACATGACGTCTTCAGAAGTCTCCTTCTGTCACATCAACAGTTCAAAACCCCAAAATATTCACTTTATAAATGATTTAAAAATGGAAAAAAGTGGAAAATATGAGTCAATGAAACGCTCAAAATGACCAAAACAATAAATATGAAATTAGTTGCCAATCAATCAATCGATCAACTAATAGTTTCACACAGATTTAGAACTTTAAGCCCAAATCACATAAACTTCACATCTCTGCTCACCATCAGTTTGATACGGATTAATTAACTGATTGATTTATTGTCAAAGTTACGTGACCATCTCTCCTCAGTAAAGACGTGTTTTCCAGCACGCTTCTTCATGACCTCATCATCATCATCATCATCATCCTCCTCCTCTTCCTCCTGATGCTGACATGTTAGTGACGTGTTGAACTAATCCGTCTCTGGTTGAACCAGCGGAGCAGCTTCCAGCAGCAGATCATCTACAGAAAACTTCATCAACAACTACTTTGATCATCTCCCAATTTCTAGTTTCACGTCTCAGATTTGCTGCTTTTCTGTTTTCCGTCACTGGAATCTGAATATTTTTGTGTTTTGGACAAAACAAAAACCATTTCTGACATTTTAAACTCTCCTAAAAGATGAATCATGAAAATAATGAAAATCATCAAACCATCAAAATCCCTCAAAACCAGAGATAACAGAGAGAACATCAATCAATATCACAAAATCACCTCATTTCATTCTGACTTCTGATGTTTAAGTTCCTTAAACTTTGAATTTTCTGGCGTCAGAATTTACCAACAAGACGGAATAAAATCCACTTTATATTATAAAAAGATCAATCTCACTAATCAATAATCAGACTGAGCAGCAGAGCCACATGTTGATTGATTGATTGATTGATTGATTATCGGTTGTTACCGTTGTTGGTGTCGTTGCTCCGCGGCTCCCAGGAGCCCAGCAGCGGGACGATGTGCGGCTTCTCGTCGTCCTCCGGCGCGGCCTGGCGGGGCTCCGGCTTCACATTCTTGCGGTAAACTTTGAACTGCGTGCTGGGCTGCAGGACGCACGAGTCCCGGCGGCTCCCGCAGCTGACCAGCGCGCACTGCGGGGCTCCGTCCGCCGGGAAGCCCAGCAGGGCCAGGTCACAGTCCGCCTCATCGCAGCACGCAGCCCGGCAGCTCTCCGGGTCAGACACCTCCATGATCCGGCCCAGGTTCCGCGCCCCTGCAGCCAGAGAGGCCGGGTCCAGATCCTGATCCGGATCTATGGACTGGTCCCAGTCACAGTCCCGGGCCAGACCAGGCCAGACCAGGAAGCACACAGCGAGGATGCAGAACCTGAGACGCATTTCTTCAGACCGGATCAGGAACTTCAAACCGCAAAAGAAACTTTATGAATCGAAATAAAATCAAACTTTTTGTGTTTTTACTGTTTTTTAACCAACAAAAGGCCGAAACGTCTTTCTGCTGCGCGCGAGCTCTGACTCACTTCCTTGTTTGGTAGCTTTTTGTTGTCGCAGATAAACTCACCTGAGCAACAGGTGAGGTCACTCTGACCCCGCCCACATACGTCATCAACACACACACTCTCTCTCTCTCTCTCTCACACACACACACACACACACACACACACACACACACACACACACACACTAAAGTCATTATTTTGCTTCACAGGTTTTATTTTGATGTCTGTGGAGTAAATTATAAATAGTTTCATCACTGATCATATTTACTTTTCTTCACTTTTGGAAACATGTCTAGTTTAGATTCACTGAACTTGACAGGAGTCTCTAATTTGTTTACTATTATCACCAAATTTTATATTCACAAATCAAAATTCAAGTAAAAAGCCAAACTTTTCAGAGCTGATTGTTCGTATCAAACAATATATGAAGAATCTGTTCAAACTTATAACTCCTGTGAGCTTCACAAGAGATTTATTCAACTATTTCTTGCAGCCTTTAGTCTCTGGTGACGCTGCTGTTAACTTGGATATTTGTCTTGAGAAAGTTTGAAAAAAGCATTTTATAAACACTAAAGCCAAATTATATTATTGTAAAAATATATATATACATTTTTATTTCTGATTGTTCAGACCTCTGGAGGAAACTGGAGGATTATTTTATTTTTATTTTTTGTTTAATTAACTTTCGTAACTATAGAAGTCAAAATGTTTTCAAAACATCTTCAATGATTCATCACTGAATTTATCAATCAATGACATCATGACTCTGAAACGTATCAGTAATCAGTGAAGATGTAATAATGAGTCATGAATGATTTAAACAGATCAGACTGCAAGTTTTATTTTATGCTCTAGTTTCTTTTTATTGGTGTAACATGTTTTAATTTCTTGAACATATGATGGAAACTTTTCCTGCTTCTTTCATCCTCGTCATAATATAATCTTATAAAAATATATAAAACATTAAACCTCCTAACATTAAAAGTTTTTATCTTTTTTAAGCTTCATTATTGCTGCTAAAACATTCTTATCACATGGTCCACTTACTTAGGTTTATCTGGAGCTTTCAGCCATATCTCATGGCCTTCATCAGGTCACAGAGACAACGAGCATCCTCCGTGACAAAGCAGCAAAACCGATGAAGGTCATGACATGTTGCTGAAAGCTCTGAAGAGACAAAACAAGTAAGTGGAGCTTGTGAAAAGGAAACGACGCAATTCAGACATCACAGCTTTAAAAAAGGTGGAATTACATGTAATTTATTCATATTTTATAGAATTTGTTTAAATTGTGAGTAGAGTAAGTTTTTACTTTAGTACACAAAATACATTATTTGATACTCTGAACGGTGTAATTAATAAACACAACCAGACGTCTGATACTGAACATAATGTACAATAATTAAATAAAATAAATAAATAAGAAGCTTCAGACCTTTTTCACTGGTGTTTGATTGAAATGTGTGATGATGTCATTTTTATTTATTTATTTATTTTTAATTTGTGTAAAATATTATTAAATGAATCTTTTTTTTGAGAAAGAGGCACTAATATCAAAGTAAACAATGACACATAAATATTCAAGATTCAAGATTTAACAGTTTTATTGTCAAATGCAGAGAAACAAATCAATTCAGATTCTAAATAAAATATTTACAATTGTAAAAAAGGAGAAAAATAAGAGAGAGGAAATATATATAAATAGATGTTATATTATATTATATTATATTATATTATATCATATTATATTATATCATATTATATTATATTATATTATATTATATTATATTATATTATATTATATTATATTATATTATATTATATTATATTATATTGTATCTTTCCACAGCTTCAGGAAAAATTCATTCCTTCATTCCAATTATTTTGTTTTTTTTTTTGTTTTTTTTTAGCAACAAGAATTTTATTGTATTACTCTTCTTCTTCAGACTGTTACAAGGATTCAGAAAAATCAATAATGCTCAAAGAAATCAAGAACAAAGAATTACACAAATACATGAAAACAACAAACAAACAATCAGTCGAACAAGAACAATACTGTAAAATAAATATATTCATGTATTTCTACAAAATGTAGAAATAAGAGACAACAGAGGAAAATAAATGAATAAAAGTTTTTAAAAAATCAATAACATCACAGGTTCTGAGAATAAAAAGATAATTAATCAAATTTAGTCATTCAAATATAAAAATAGACAAAATACTGATGTGTCAGAAAAAAAAAAAGACATCATATGAAGTAAACATCTCTTTAATGATCAGATATGATGACATCACCGTGAGCTCATCATTGATCACCTCAGACTCTGATAAACGTGATGATAAACTGACTGTCAGTGTGTGACGGTGCAGTCAGATAATCTACGTCATGTTTTAGGTGGAGGACTTAAAATCAGTCGTCATGGATACTTTGTGTGTGTTTTTTGTGGAAGATGTGATGAACTTTTGATTCATCTGTTTTCTGACCTCACTACACTCACATCAACCCAAAAAGTTTAGTTAGTGTTTTTAAAGCCACTTTTAGTAAATAGTTAAACACCCTGAAACACTGTAAGAAGTACAGTATGTACATCAATAGAAGAAGTACTGAGATACTTTACTGCAGTAAAAGTACCAACACAGTAATGTACAAATACTCCATTACAAGTAAAAGTCCTGCATGAAAAATCCTACTACAGTAAAAGTACATAAGTATTATGAGCTTGATGTAGTTAAAGTATTGCAGTAAAAGTACATAAGTATTATGAGCTTGATGTAGTTAAAGTATTGCAGTAAAAGTACATAAGTATTATGAGCTTGATGTAGTTAAAGTATTGCAGTAAAAGTACATAAGTATTATGAGCTTGATGTAGTTAAAGTATTGCAGTAAAAGTACATAGGTATTATGAGCTTGATGTAGTTAAAGTATTGCAGTAAAAGTACATAAGTATTATGAGCTTGATGTAGTTAAAGTATTGCAGTAAAAGTAGTGGTTTGGTCCCTCTGACTGATATATTATTATATATGACATCATTAGATTATTAATAGTGAAGCATCAGTGTTAGAGCAGCATGTTACTGTTGTAGCTGCTGGAGGTGGAGCTAGTTTACACTACTTTATATACAGTTAGCTAGTTTAGTCCAGTGGTTCCCAACCTAGGGGTCGGGCCCCTCCAAAGGGTCAGCAGATAAATCTGAGGGGTGGTGAGATGATTAATGGGAGAGGAAAGAAGAAAAAACAAAGTTCTGATACACAAATCTGTTTTCAGTTTTTGGACTTTTTCTCTAATCTTTGATTTTTGCTGAAATATTGGATCATTTGAACATTTATTGAAATGAAAGCATGTGAGAAGTTTAGAGGGAAAAATCACTATTTGGTGGAGCTGTTAACAACTCATAGACATGTGAAATGTGACCCCGACTACACACTGCTTTTTGTAAGACGTCAAAAGCCAAAAAGGTTGGAAACCACTGGTTTCATCTTTTCATCTACTTGGTTACTTTCCTCTGGAGGCTGAGCGAAAACCAACATTTCATCATCATGAGTTTCACCTCATGTGACCCACCCTGCTGTCCACCAGGTGGCGCTGCTGCTCCTTCAGTCTCTGTCAGGTTTCTACAAGCTGCCGTGAATGATGGGGCACTAGGACCCGGTAAGACCCTCTCATGATGCATTTCATGTCTCCTCGTAAATTTCTAAATCTACAGGAGTGTGTGTGTGTGTGTGTGTGTGTGTGTGTGTGTGTGTGTGTGTGTGTGTGTGTGTGTGTGTGTGTGTGTGGGTGGGGGCTGTGAAGTCCAGTCAAAGGTCAGTGACAAAGGATTTAGAGTAATTTAATGTTAAGGATGTACATTTGTCATAAATGGTGCAACATTGTTGTAATCACATTGTGTTTGTGATATATTCATGCATCAAAATATGTTATAATGTGGTGAAAACATGTGTCCTATTTTTTATTTCAGTAAGTTTTTCGTGATCCCACATTAAATGTACAATACCAACAGTTATTCGGAGGTCTAGTCTTGTAATGCTTATTTTTTTTAGTTATTTTTAGGAGATCGTATTATTTCTAATATTAATATGTAATACAATTCATTACTATATTATTTGTAACATCAAAAACATTATAATTACTGAAATGACCAAACATGCACTTTGGCTGTTTGTATTGTATAAATTATGGTGATTTGGACGTTTCAGCCTCCTGATGTGAGTAGAGAACACTTTAGGGATAGTGGTAATAAATATATTGCTGAAGTGCTAATTGCAAAATTGGGGGGATGTTATAAGATGCAAACTGTAAAGTGAAGATTCATCTGTGTCATCAGTCTCAACTATTCCGACAGTCTGTGAACGCAGCACCGGCAGCGCGTGGCCCCCGCCCTGCTGCGGCCGTTAGTCTGCACGCGCCGCAGCGACTTACCGGTTCATCGTGACCGGACCTGCGTCTCTACTGTTTTCTGTTTTCACTCATTGTGTCACATCTGCTGCAGGATTCTATTTATTTATTTAAAAACATCAAAAAACAAGCAGAGAATTAATTTTCAGGAAGAAGAGAATTTAGGATTTTATTAATATTATTAGGCTGTTATTAGTAGTATTTGTAGTATTCTTATTAGTATTTTCTCTCTTTTACTGCAACTATTACGGATTTATTTTTTTTAAATAATATTTCTTATCTGGAAATTAAGAAACGTAGTTTTGCAGAACAGATTTTAGTGTCTGTGTCGGTCCTGATGGCGGCGAACCGGGTGGGGCGGCGGGTGAACCGGGTGTGCAGTAACCAGTCACCGACTCGTCCCGGCGGCGGGCGGGAGCCGCGGCGGCAGGCCCGGGTCACCGTCAAATACAACCGCAAGGAGCTGCAGCGGAGGCTGGACGTGGAGAAGTGGATCGACTGCGGGCTGGACGAGCTGTACCGGGGCAGGGTGAGTACTGCAGTACTACTGCAGAAGGCAGCCTACTACTGAAAGTACTGCTGAAGGTACTGCTCAAAATACTGCTCAAAGTACTACAGAAAATAGTGCTGGAAATACTGCTGAAGTACTGCTCAAATTCTACAGAAAATACTGTTCAAAGTACTGCTGAAAGTTCAACTAATGAATATACTGATAAATAAGTAAAATGTATTTATAAAGTGCTTTTCATAGACAGTCACAAAGTGCTTTACATGAACGTGATGCAACATACGAAAAGAAGGAAATCATAACAGATGGGGAGATTAAAAAGTGCAAGATTAACAAACACAATACACACACACACACACACACACACACACCAAAAAAACCCACACACTGCAGTAAAAAATGCACAATAAAAACATAACATGTTGCTGCCAGGTTAACACCTGTCTAAACAGATGTGTTTTTATCTGCTTTTTCAGCAGACTCTAAGGATGCGGGCATAGTTTAGGTGCAACGGCCTCAAAAACTCGATCATCACGGGTCTTAAGGTGGTGTGTGTGTGTGGGACAGACAGCAAGTTTAACATGTTTGACCTCAGAGAGTGAGCTGATAACTGAGGCTGTAGTAGATCAGCCACATATGCAGGAGCCTGACTGTGCAAAGCTCTGAAGGTAAAGTGACTGAATCCTAAACTCAACAGGAAGAGAGACATGAGATTTAAGTATAGGAGTAATGTGAGACCGTCTATTTGACCTGGCGAGGAGTCTTGCAGCAGCATTTTAGATTTACAGTAGTCAATGTGAGATGAGATAAAGGCGTGTATAAGCATCTCTAGTTCAGCTGTTGAAACTACAGATCTCAGTTTACTGATATTTCTTCAGTGGAAAAAACAAGATGTGGTCAGCTGCTTTACATGGGTGTCAAATGACGAAGATTGATCAAATATTACCCCTAAATTATACAGGTTGGAG
Organism: Thunnus albacares; assembly: GCF_914725855.1. Lineage (NCBI taxonomy): Eukaryota > Metazoa > Chordata > Actinopteri > Scombriformes > Scombridae > Thunnus > Thunnus albacares. Next base: position 1,633,925 of record NC_058111.1, read on the forward strand.
TGGGCAGCGGAGACTAGCGGGGCTAAAAACCAGAACTTCGGTCTCATCAGCACTGAGCTGTAGAAACTTTCCTGCTGTCCAGTCTTTAATAGTGTTAAGACAGTCCAGGAGCCTAGATAACACAGTGTTTCCTCTATATTCATTCAGAAGTGGTACATCACCACTGCAAAACTGTGAGCATCGCTGCTAAAATTTCACCTGACCCCCCCCCCCCCAAGGTAGCGCCGCCCCCCACCACCCCAAAGCAGTCAACCTAGTGGAGACACTGATAACTTCACTAGGTGTGATATCATCTGCAAATAAAGGATAATCACAGCAAATCTGTTTATGACCCGTCCTAAGGGCAGCAAATATAAAGAAAGAATAACAGAGGCCCCAGAACCGAACCTTGTGGGACACCATAAGACAGAAGAGAGGGATCAGACACAAGGTCAGTGAGATAAGATATAATGCTATTCCTGATATGCCCACCCAATCACATAACCTCTTAATCAGGATATGATGGTCTACTGCGTCGAACACCGAGCTGAGGTCAAGTAGAACTAATACAGAACAATCACCCACATCAGAGGACATTAAAATGTCATTAGAGACCCTCAGAAGAGCAGTTTCAGTAGACTACTGTTTCTGAAACCCAGACTGAAACTCATCATAAATACAAGCCTCTCTTGCAAAACTTTTAAAAATAGAGAAGATGGTATTATATCCATTGAGCTTGAGGATAACTTCATTTCCTTATCAGTCCCATCAGACTGAGAGGGGCTAGAGCTGGGAGGGAAAGTCCCAGGATGAATACTGGATCTAATAGCCATTAGCTTATCAACAAAGAAGGTAAGAAACTTGTTACAATCATCGCCAGAGAAAGATGGTAATGTAGAGGGCGGTGGTGAAACATTGTTATTTATAGTGTCAAATAAAATCTTAGGATTTCTTCTTGAAGAAGAAATTAAATGAGCAAAATAAGCAGTCTGCGCTTCCTTTATTAGAGCATTGAAAGACTATCAGAGATCTTTAAGATATAGGTGACACATCTCTAGCCCAGTGGCTTTCCATAGTCATTCTATCCTGCGTCACTTAACACATTGTTAAGATTTGTATTAAAATCACATGAAATTGCGCTGAGAACTAATTAACTGTACTCTGAGTAATGATGCAGGAACGCAATGTTCTTTTAAGGCTCAGAGAGTCAGCATTTACTACTGATGCTGGGACTGAAAGTATCAGCAAATTATACAAAATGTGGTGCAGGAGAAAGTACTCTGCTGCTGCTGGGACTTAAAGTATAGAATGATTAAATGTAGGACAGAGGCAGGCTGTGTACTGCAGTACTGCTAAAAGTACTGCTGAAAGTACTGCTGAAAGTACTGCTGAAAGTACTGCTGAAAGTACTGCTGAAAGTAGGCTACTCCATCATTCATCCACTCTGTCACTTTTTTCAGGGGTGTGAAAATTTTTGCTTTTGTCTGTTTTAACTGAAAATCTTTGAGTTTTGTTTGTAACAAAACAGGAAAATCGAGGCTTAAACCTGTTTTCACTTTGATGTGACAGAAATTTTGAGGAAAAAACTGAAACCAAAATGGAGAAATTTATACTTAAAGTTCTTTGGTTTCATAATGGCGCCCCCTAGTTTTACGTTATTTCAATTAAATACGGTTCCATCATCTGATTACATAGCTGGAGTCTTTATTTCCATACAGCCAATCAAATCTTTGCATAAAGTGATGACATGTTGTTCTATCATCAATGGAGCAGATGGTCACACTGAGCCTGATTGCATCCTGCTACACAACACAAGAGCCACAGACTCTGAAGCTAACAACCACATTAGCTTCCTGCTAAAGTCTCCTTCTTATCTAACTTACTAACATGAACACATACCTTGTCCTGCAGCTTAGCTTGTTGAACAAGCCACCAAACTAACATTCACTGCTAATGTCAGTTAACAGCTGTATAGATAATTAATAAATAAATAACAAGCTGCAGCACATTAAACATCATGTAAACATACCTGCAGATGCTACTTCAGACCCGTTAGATGCTGGTTTGGTTCTTACTCTTCAACACCACTGCTAACAACACCCTGTCTGTCTATGACTTGTAGCTACAGCAGTTTGTTGACTTCGTCTGCCTTCATACGGTGTAACAGAATAAAGACAGACAGCATGCAGACATGAACCCCCCCCCAACACGCACAAAACTAATTAAAATCTATACTAAATAAAAATGTCCTGAGCTTATTTTTAAAAGAAGATAGTGTTGGTGCAAACTTCAGTTCAGCAGGTGGATGTTCCAAGTTTAGGTGCATTTGGAGGAAATGACTCTAACCTGGAGGCCCTGACTTCAAACTGAATATAATTTAGTTAATATTGTGCTTACGGGGGAATATTACCTATATGTTTGTGCTTAATCAAGGTTCCATGCTCATTTTAATTGTCATTATACAATATTTATTGAACAACGACATGCAGTTACAGCCCCCTCCACACTGCACACATAGACAATGTATTTATAAATTAAAATATTTTAAATTAGTATAGAATAAAACAATCAATTTGGCAATAAAATAGAACAAAATATATAAAAGTATCACTAAAGGAGACATTAAAACAGGAATATACAGCTGCATAAACATTGGAAAGGTTTCAGTTATTTAAGGCAGAAACCATTACAAGTACTTTAGTAAATGTACTTAATTCACATGAGAAGACCAAAAAATAAAACATATTTCAATGTAAATTTCACAGCTGCCACTAAGTGCTAAATCCATCTATATGACCAGATGTCTCGTCTTGTGTTAGACTGAAAAACAGTCGAGAGATTAGCAGCAGAGATGTTTCGACCCCGATGTCGTGTGAACATTTTCTATGTATTTGTGCTTTAATGGAGGAAGACGATAAAAAATGACCAAAACAAAGCGTGAGATGTTTCAGACCGGATCTCTCTCTGCAGTCGATGTTTGGTCAGAATAAAGACGACGTTCAGTAGAAAGACAGAAATGTTCCTCAGCTTTGGTTTAAAGGTCAGTCAGACAAAACAGGAGCTGACAGCCGAACCACCGCTGCAGGGTGTGTGTGTGTGTGTGTGTGTGTGTGTGTGAGTGTGGTTTTCAGTTTCATGTCCCTGATCGCTCTAATGAGGAGAATTAACATCAAACACAGAGTGACACATAATCAGTGATTTGAGGAGAACGTGGACTCACAGTTTGATCTGTAAAGAGAATTAAATGAATCTTTAAAGATCCAGAAACATAATGACGTGACGTGAGCGGTGACAGCAGAGTGTTTCTGTGGAGAGACGAAGGAGAATTCAGCAGTGGACGCCCGCAGGTGTGTTTGTGTTATCAGACAGAATGTGTGAATAAGGTGGAGTCTGTACACAGCACAGTTTGATTAATGAAGACATTTTATTAAATGAATTAACAGTAACTCTCCTACAATTTTAGGGAGATATCATTAAATAAATACTTCATTAATCTGGAGGGAAATTCATGTCACTGTGCTGAAGAAATCACACAGGCTACAAGTTAGTAGTGAAATAAATGTTGAATAGAAATAAACAGGCAGGGAACTCACCTTAGTGGTGAAATAAAAGAAGATGAACAATATAATCATGCAGTAAGTATAATCTAATAAAGGAACCACATTACAGTTACTTAAAGTTAATGTAAAAGGAAACAGACATCAGCAAATTCAATGTTATCAATGAAGCACTAATAAAATGAACTTAGTGACAGTTCATTTGTCTCGGTTCATTTCATCTTTCTGCTTCTTTCATGAGAGGAGCTCATGTGGTTGGACTCCACCTGCTCGCTCTGTATTCTAACGATTATATTCATTATCAATTAATCTGTCGATTATTGTCTTGATTAATTGATTAGTTGTTTGATCAATTATCAAAATAGTTGCTAATCAATTAAAATCGTTGCAGCTCTAGATTAGACTCTACCTGCACGTGTTCAGTCTCTCAGCTGTGTGCTGATGGTCACAAAAAGTCTGTGGTGGAAAGTAACTAAGTACATTTACTCAAGTACTGTATTTAAGTACAGTTTTGAGGTACTTGTACTTGATGCTACTTTATACTTCCACTCCACTACATTTCACAGGGAAATATTGTACTTTCTACTCCACTACATTTATTTGACAACTTTAGTTAATTTTCAGATGAAGATTTGACACAATGGATAATATAACAAGCTTTTAAAATACAACACATTGTGAAAGATGAAACCAGTGGTTTCCAATCTTCCAGCCATACCTGTGGGTTTGTATAATGTTTATGTAACTGTATATTCCCATTTTAATGTCTTTTTTAATGCTACTTTTATATATTTTGTTCTATTTATTGCCAAATTGATTTAACTGAAGTAAAAGATCTGAGTACTTCTTCCACCACGGTCAAAAGTGCCAAAAAAAAAAAAAAAAAATAAATAAATTTAATGCCAAAAATAACGCCATATATCCGTTCATTTGGAAATCAGTAGCATTTGCAGCCTCTCTGTGCACATGAGTCGACCTCTCTGTCATTGCCTGGGAAACTCTCGGTAGCACAGCTCCTTTTAAGGAATAGGACAGCGCGTTATGTGTGTGCATAGCGAGTGAGGTCTGACGCCGCCACCCCAAAACAGTTAACCTTGACATGCTCCTGTTTCTATAGCAACAGTCAAAGCTAATCTGTCTCTAACGTTAGCCAGGTAAACTTAAAGGTTCTCTGTGGAGTTTTGGTCCTCTAGTAGCACTATGGAGCAGTGATTTTATGAGTTTTGTTTGTTACATGCACACGTGCTTAAGGACACGTGTGCATGTACACGTGAGCATGATACATGTTCCTGCCAGTGGTTTCACATTATTCCACTGATCTACAGGTGGCTGTAATGAGCCAACAAAGACTGCAAGCTAGTAAACATGGACTAAACAGTGCAGGATTTAAAATGTTTCAGCTCTGCAGATGTTTTATGATGAAGGAAAACATTCAACACTTTAGTTAGACCTGCTACTGCCCCTACTGCTCTTCATCAGACTCCAATTTTGGAGTTTTGGAGAGAAACACTGAATGTAAACAGAACTTTTGTTTGTTTGAAAGACGAATCAACACAAAGCTTTGACCAGAGCAAAGTCTGAGTTTCAACGTGACCAGACAGCTTCTTAAAGTCCTCCTCCACCTTCTTCTCTGTGCAGGGTTTGTTTTCAAAGTTTCTCTAAGTTCACCTTAAATCTCAGTTTAACACCTGGACGCACCTGCAGGATTTATGACATCACAACTAATTTGGAGCCAATCGTGGTCCAGTATGATGTGGAGACTTAAAGCCTCCAGAGCACAAACACTGAGAAACTTTACAGCGAAGGAGGAGACATCTGGTGAAGCAGGAAAACTTTAGAAACCAACAATATTTACAGATTCTGGATTTTTACATGAAGGAGGAGATGATGGTTTATTTATAACAAGATAAATGAACTGTTTTGTGGGAAATTCATATTAGAGACATTGTTATTCACAGCAGTGTGTGTGGGTGTGTGTGTGTGTGCGTGTGTGTGCGTGTGTGTGTGTGTGTGTGTGTGTGTGGGTGTGTTTGTGCGCGTGTATGTGTGTTTGTGTGTGTGTGTATGTGTGTGTGTGTGTGTGTGTATGTGTGTGTGTGTGTGTGGTTGGTTGTGTGGGAACATTACAAATCAAACCTAACATATTTCCCATGGGATGCAAACACACACACACAGATTTGGGTCATCTGTTACCTTAAATGGAGTCCACAGTATCTAAATGCCAAAGGAAGTGTGTGTGTGTGTGTGTGTGTGTGTGTGTGTGTGAAAATACAGAGGTTGCTTTCACCCAGATGTTTAGAATATTTTAAGCAAATTTCCACATTAATGGGAGTTAGAGTGGGTTTAATGGTCACAGACAGATGTCAGACGTTTGGCTTTCTAATTAGGGCCTGAGCCCCAAAGGAGTGAAGACCCTCTTGTATCTGTTCTGTTTGTTTCTTTCTTATTATTACACCACTTAAACCCTAAGTTTGAGCCCCTAAACATGCTCAAAAACTCACCAAATTTGGCACGCACATCAGGTCTGGTGAATAATTTGATGAAATGTAAAAATTAACCCCCAAAGTGCCAAAATGTGCCCTATAGTGCCACCAATGTCACTAATATGGCCGCCACGGCCCGTAGGAATATCGTACAGAGATCGAACCAAAACTCATTTATTTGTCTCATCAAGACCTACAAATCATATGCTGACACCCCTGATGTAAATCCAACAGGAAGTCCGCAATAAGCCCATCAATGTACGACTTTGTACAACCCCAAACAAACACTATCCCCTCCAAGGGCGTTATGGTATCGGCTTCAATCCTTGATCCATGACTTATGACACTGTGCTGAACAAAAGTTGTTAAAAACTTTGTAATAACTCGAACAGTTTGGAATTTATAAGCCCTGGAAGTTGCAGTGCCACATCGCACCTTACAATGTAAACCAATGGGGAGGCAATCTATGGGCATGGACTTTGTGTCAAACTGATGCTTCTGACATCTAAACTATAAGTCAGACCACTTTCAAACCTGTATCAATGGATTCGTGACAGCCAATGCAACAGCTGGCTTGTTGAAGCAGCCTGAAGGACTCTTTATACATCCATGGAAGGACTATTAAGGACTGTTGTTAAGCTAATGGGAGAAATTATCTGGACTGTGCAGCGCAGCAGCAGCAGGACACCGCCAGGGGGGCTGGAGAGAGAAGCAACCGGAGAAACAATCAGGAGAGTTAGCTTGTTTGTCATTGTTGCTAATGATATCAGACCGGTTAAGCAGCAGCCATAAAGTTCTGTTAACTAACAAACACGATGACCAACAGCCACAAATGGATGTTATGACATGAATACCTCATCTCCATGATAGAAAGAAGAAGACATCAGATAACGTGAGTCAGATACAGCTTCTCTCTCTCTGTCTCTTTGGTCGCTAATTTCATCTCTGATGGTTAAATGTCTCTATGTGGGGCTGTTGTGTGAATTTATCTCCTTAACAAGAATGCAGCAGATATGTATATATATATATATATATATATATATATATATATATATATATATATGTATGTATGTATATAATGTGTTGTGGGTAGTTTGCTTGTTGAAGTTACAGTGAGCTGTCTGGACTCACTCATTTATTTGGAATTGATCCCGTTTTTAATTGAGTGGTTGTTCAGTCACCTGTTGATGTTGATGTGATTAGTGAATGTGCAGGAGGTCTGGCTGCTGCTTCTGACAGTTTCTTTAGTATGTTTTTAAGCTGAGCCGTATATTGAGTAATAAGCTTAAAGTAACTAGAATAACAAGTGTTAAATAGTGGTATAATTGATTGTAGTTGATCCGTCATCCGTACGGATCGCCCCCCTGGGTTTGGCCGGCATATGAACTGCGGATTAATTGCAAAATTTAATGTCTCATTTAAGACTAAGTAAAGAAACTGCTGTAAGTACAAGTCATGGGCAGACAGCGTGTCGCTAACAGGGATTTTGAAGGGTAACGATCAAACCAGCATCTAACGGGTCTGAAGTGATATCTGTAGGTATGTTTACATGCTGTTTGATGTGCTGCAGCTGAGGAGCTAACTAGCATCTAGCTGCTAACTGACGTTAGCGGTGAATGTTTGTTTGGTGGCTCGTTCAACAAGCTGCAGGACAAGACGTGTGTTCATGTTTCTAAGTTATCATCAACTTTTGATGATGTGGACAGAGGCTATTTCATTCACTACCGTGTTTAAAAGAGGAACTTACCATGCCTCATATTGCAATAATTGAGCATTGAATATTTCATATATTTTATTTTATTTAAACATTGGACATCTTAAATGTTGTTTGTCTTGAATGTTTTCATTTAAGACCATGGGCAAAAGTTCATTGCTGTTTCGTGCTGTAAGTGTGTTACAGAATAAATAGAAAACAAAGTTTTATTTGTCTCCCCCTTTTTTTGGTGATCCTAAAAGTGATCCGATCCATGACTCAAATCTGTGATACGATCCAAACTGTGAGTTTTGTGATCCGTTGCACCCCTAGTGTTAACATGTCAGCTTTGTAGACTATATTTTGTATGTTGTGCACATAGATAAGAGTGTGTAAGTCATGTATTTGATACATGCATTAATACTTTCTGATGTGAACCTACACTTTTAGATCTGTGAATGTCTTTAGTGTTCAGTCTTTCTGGTATTCAGCACTGATTTGTTCCTGTATCATATTATAAGCTATGTGGTACTTTATGTATTTCTGTATACTAAGAAAATACATAGGTAACATGTAAAATCATGTGTAAATCATGTGATATCTTGTCTGTTTTTGATGAGAACATAAATCTGTTGTCACAGTAGAACAGTACTATAAATTTGAATTTCACTTTTTTGGTAAAATCATCTGAACCAGTCCATGGCTAAAATGAGCTCTTCTTTGTTTAGAAACAGACAATATTTTCTGGTTTCTTTAGTCCTCTATGACAGTAAATTGAATATTTTTGGATTGTTGACAAAACAAGACATCATCTTGATCTGATCCACTGGTCCACATTTTTTTTTACCATTTTGTGGACCAAAC